>NC_086321.1:48902391-48939891 GCF_036172605.1 Pelobates fuscus | reverse complement strand
AGATGAGAGAGGAGAGAGAGAAGAGAAAGAGAGAGAGAGATATATAATAATATCTGTATATATATATAGAGAGAGATAATATATAGAGAGATATTATATATATATATATATATATATATATATATATATATGTAAGGGGCAAATAGCTGTATATGGAGTAAAGATCCAGCATAAGCGTAAGATAGTATAAAGGGAGCAAGTGGGTTGTGGTGTGCCGAGACCGACGATACGGTAGGCCTGTAAATAAAGAGGACAAAATGAATAATCAAAGATTTAATACAGTCAACAAATATATACAAATTAACCAGACATTTCCTTAAATGCATTACAGTATTTAATTCCTGGAAGGATTTTGAAAGTAGGAATCTAGGACCGAAAGTGGACTCCATTTGTTGTGGGTAGGATAGTATGTTATCTCTACTGTTGGTGCGTGTTGACTCGTTTCGGAATGTGGTAGAGCCAATAGGTAATGATATATGTGTTTACATATGTAGGATCATTGAAGACAATGATCTGTCTGAGTGGTGGGGATGGTAGTGGATTCTCTGGCCTGAGAAAGGCATAAAAGGCAATGTGCATGGCTGGTAATGGCCGACTTGGTAGTATAATTGAATGGTTGTAGATCTAATAGGTCCGATATGTATGGGTACCTGCACAAATAAACATATCTACATATTCCAAATGCCAACCCAACCAAGGTATGGTCAGTTCCCGATTTACATGGAATCCCTGGAGACCATCACAGATACATCATCATACATATATATGCCTTGCTTCCCCAATGTGCTGGGATCATATGTGCAGGGTTAACGTCTTGTGTGTCATAAGAATTGATTGTACCAGGTAACCGAGTTTCGGTTGGTACAGTAGCGTGAGGCCCAGCCTTGTGAGGGCTGTGGTGACCGACTCGAGATTGCCAGTTTGTCAAATTTTTTGGCTCATGAGTTTATGAGTGAGGCTAGCATGACCTGGGTGTCACCTGAGTTGGTGTAGCTGGGCCTTCCCCTGCCTCCGTGTTGTCAGTTTATGTATGGAGGAGTTTGAATAATAACTGCTTTCCTTGCTGTGGCAGGGTAGGGGATTTGTCACCTGCTTAGGTCGGTGGTAATGTGTGGGATCGTCCAGGATCTGATTGCTGCTGGACTAGCAACATCTCCTCTGCTTGAAGGTGTATCAATTCTAGCTGGGGTGCTAGGAAGAGGTGATTCTTCACCATCTTTTTGAGAAAAACTTAAATAACAATAAAGATTGCAATTATTATTTGTACCTAGGGGTCTTGTACTGGCTTGCTAGCTAAGCCGTAAGGCGAAACGATTAGGCTTGGTGTTTTTTGGTGACTGGTGAGGCTCTGCTAGTTGCCAAGTGGCTTGAGAGGCTCTATCTATGCTTGGCGCGAGGGGATTTTGTGTGGCCCAGGAACGTTGTGGCAGGATGTTGGCCTCTCGGTGACAGTAACCAGAAAATAGGAAGAGGAGTGACAGGTGAGGCCCTCTCTATGATACAATGTGAGGCGGCTAGCTCACGAGTGGCCCGAGGGGTGTATGCCTCCGAGTGTGAGGCAGGGTGTTAGCCTCGCGGGACCACTAACCGAAGCATAATGCAGAGAAAAAAAGGGGGTAATACCTATTGGGCCCTAGAACCCTAATTGCCAGTACACTATTACTATTCCAGTAAGGTAAGAGATGGATAACTACATGAGCCGGTGTATGTACCTGGTAGTAGGGTATTGAACCTGACAATCTGTATAGGTTTTTTAGTAGTAACTGTAACCTGAATGGATGAAACTGTATGGCATAAGGAAATATGGCATAGACCAAGCTTATCTTAATACGTACAGTATATGTGAAAAGTAAAGTGCCGTGATGTGTAAATATTAAACATCGTAGCCATACTGGTTAAATATGTATCAATCTTAACCCATTAAGTGCTGTATGTACAAGTGGTCTGTCCCCACCTTGTGTGTTGTATGTCCCCTTGCTAGGGAAAAGTCTGTTGTGTGAGCAGCGTGCTGTGTAAAATGTATGTGAACTATATTACCAGTTACGTATATACAGATGCGTCTGCTACTGTGTAATAATATATGTATTTATACCGGATGTTTGATATAGTACTTGCTATGTGAATTGTTGTATGTCTTATTGAATGGTAGAGGTCAGTGAACATGGTGTGGCAAAATGCAAGTGCACTGGAGATCTGCCGAGTGCCCTGTAGGTGGCAGTGTAGTTGGATACTGATTGGTATGTGAAATGTTGTTTGTCTATTGATGTATAGGTGTCAGTATTTTGGTGTTTGTAAAACCCCATGAAAATTGTCAATGTACTTGACAGACCTGTAGGTGGCAGTGTTGCTAGAACCACTGTTGGTCTTGATGTGAAATGTAAATTATTGTGAATTAAACCTGAAGTTGAGCCCGTGCTGGAGTTTAATTTATGGTTTATGGTTATGTTTAAAACAATCTTATGTGTAATTTATATTGGCTGGTAAATTATACATTACTATGCAGTTATGATCATAAGGAGAAAAACGGGAAATAAGGCCGACAGACAGAAACATACAGGATATAACACCTATGACTTGATACATGATGTTCTACAGCATATAACACCTAATACTTGTTACATGATGTTCTACAGCTCTTAATTGTCTAGGGGTATATTCACTAAGCATTGGATATAGATAAAATATATTATTGCAAAGAGCTGACATGTTAACCAATTTTAAACAGACTGGCCAGCCGGTCATCTGTATCTTAAGCCCTGGGTAAATATAGGCAAAGTGTATTATTTCCCAACATCCACTTACTTGGGAAAGACTTCCTTACTGGGACTCTCTGCAAGTCAAGGCTAAATAAGGTCCTGGAATGAGGCACCTGTGACAGGAATGGGTGCAAATCCAAGGAGTTGGCCTGGACTCCCAAATATATAAAAGAAACCAAGAGGGCTGCACTCACCTGAACATGCATATATTATAGGGTGCTGCTGGGGCCAAAATATACAAAATACAGAATCCAGCGCATTCGCTTATAAACTAAATATAAATTATAAACTTGTCCGGGACTTTCTTCAGGATGAACTGACAACACAAAACAAACCAAAAGTAGTGTATTATATAGCCCATAAGAAGAGAAATTGACTCACCTCAGGTGATTAAGATCAGAATATTGGCGTCTCGCCGGGCCATGGGCACATGGTTAACATGGTTACTATGGTTACATGCTGATGCCAGATACGCCATGGTAACATTAAAGCATAAATACAGGGTGTAAAGAATCAAAAAATAAGAACCAAGATCAACAGATATATAAGAGATATCCTCTAAACTGATGTAGCCCAAAAGCATGTTGAATATTAAGAACCAAATATTAGGTGGAAAATAATGAAAATATTCTTTCATTATTCCAGCAACACATTACCAGCTACTTCCGCTACATCGATGATGTGTTGATCCTATGGAGGGCAATGGAATCCCAAGCACACGCCATGGTAGAGTATCTTAATCATCTTCCTTCACCAGTCAGGATGACTGCACATATCAGCACAGAAAAGGTAGATTTTTTGTATTTGGAGTTAGAGGTCGTGGACCACAGGCTAGCCTACAGTCTATTCTCCAAACCTACCAATCGGAAAATCATGTTACATAACAATAGTGCTCACCCTAAAGCACTTGAATTTCATGTGTTGGAAGCAGGAAAAATGGGCAAGAGAAAAGATCTCCAAAGAAGCAAAAGGACCGTCAATACATCCACAGACAGGGATTGTACGTCCAGGTGCATAATCTTGAGCTGATCCTAAGCTCCAGAATATTGAAAGTGCATTTCATTTTATTCATACCCACAAATAATTTAAAATATACTACACTATATTAAGATTTTCTCATATTATTCCCCATACCACTCCGGATTTGAAAAAAATAGTACAGGTGCTGCTTCCCTGCACTCCCTTTCCACAAGAGAAAAGATCTGATTGACTTTGACAAGGACCTAATAGTGATGGCTAGATGACTGAGTCAAAGCATCTCTAAAATGGGAAGTCTTGTGGGTTTTTCCCGGTATGCAGTGTTTAGGATCTACCAAAATTAGAGCAAGGAAAGACAACCAGTGAACCAACATCAGTGTCAATGGACCCAAAGCTCATTGATGCATGTGATGCATGTTTAACTGTAGATCAGTGAGAGTGACAATGATGACCCTTGTCCACCATCTAAAGTATCTTCAATGGGGATATGGGTTTTAGAATTGGACCATCTGATAAATTGTGTTTTCAGATCAGGTGGAAGGTGCATTGTGTAACTTAGGAAGAGATGCCTTCAGCATGCTCTATCCCAAAAACCCCTCCTAAACACAACACCACACACACTATGACATACAAACCACATAAACAAACACTACCCCAGAAGCAGCTCAACAGACAGCAGCCCAATCAGCCTCCCATGCATACACACCACATACACGCAAACAATAATACACACATTCTTAATTCACAAAAAGTCCCAAAACATGCAGACAACACCACACACAGGATTACACACAAACTGCATACACACAGCTCCACAAGCATCCACCCACACACACAGCACCCATACAAAAAAATTTAGCTTGCTCAAAACCCCATAAGCAGCACTCAAACATATAAACATAAAATAACAATATGACCCACATACATACACAATTCCACAAACAGACACCTACACATCACTCACACAACACACACAATCCCACAAGCACTACCACACACAATACCTCAAGCAGAACTTCATACACACACCACACACAATACAATACACAGCCCACACAGGACCCCATAAGCAGCAGCACACATAATATGATATATACAAAGCATCCAAAGCACCCATGCATTACACAAACAGAATACAATGTTTTGGCACAGTGCCTCTAGAAGGCCACCTACCTAATATTTTGGTGATGCACCCTTACAACAACAGAGCGGAAGGGATTAAAACATGAGCACAGCAAACAGCTAATAAAATAGTTTTAAAAAAAAAAAAAAAACCATCAAAATGCAATGTATCAACACTGTTTTGGCTGTAAATTGTGTTACTGAAATAATGTGGCAGCTTTCCACTTTCAAGTTCCTCATGGTAGAATCTGAATGTTTAATTTGTTACTGCTTTGATGGCTACTAATTAGAAGTTGGCATTATGAACTGGTGGTGCGAAGAATTGAATCTTAGAAAGTAAAATGAGAAAGTTTTATTTTGAAAAGTAACAGCCACCACTTTGTCCCATGCCTGGACATACAACCTGTAGGAAATATTGTTGATTCAAGAAAACATACCAATATATCAAGTAATTAGCTAAAGGTGAAAATGCTTATTCAAAAATAAAATGAAACAAAGTCCTGCACAAATTTAATTTAATTTTTTTATATAATTATCTTAAAGTTATTTTTTGATCCACATATTGATGCATGTTTCATAGTGTATGATTTATTCAAATAGTTTTAAAAAGTTTAACAATTTATATTTTTGTTAATGCTTTTTTTTTTTACAATATATTGCCTACTAGATAGCTATAGGTAAGTAGACAGATTGGCATACAGATTCATGTATAAATAAATATATATATATATATATATATATATATATATATATATATATATATATATGTGTGTGTGTATATGTATGTGTGTGTGTGTATATATGTAAAGGCTTGGCCTGTAGTTGTGGGAGGGGCTTGAATTCCCTCAAAAGGGCTGCCAATCCCCTCCCACCTTACCGTGGACAGTCTAGCGAGTCACTTCAGACTGGACTTCCGGTTCCCAGAGGAGGTTGTACTTCCGGGTCGAGAATCAAGGGTCCTGACCGACTTCGCTTCACGGAGGTCCTGCTCCCGCCGTGAGTCCCCTCTACCGGGCACCTGTCCGTCCCACGTGGTTTGTTACCACCGGTAAGCCTATACAGACGGGTGCCTCTCAGAACGCTGTCGGCATCATTGGACGCCTGTCGGGTCCACGAGGTCGGACCACTAATAGTAAGTTCCTGAAGGGTGCCGCTTAGCACGCCGTCAGGACCAGTAGTTCTGTCCCCTTCCTACTCACCGGATATCCCCGGCACCAAGTCTTTCAATTCCATACCCCCTCATACACGCCTCTTGCAGACACGCGGGGTTGAGCAGGTATAGTCAGGTTGCACTTTTAAACTTGCCGCGTGTCGGTTTGCTTTTTACCGAAGTGTTCCATAAATAATTACTTTTAAAGTGGAGTTCATTCTGCATATCCACTGATTGCCTCTGTTCCACCGAGGTGCTTGATATACACCATTATCGCTGCAACAAGTTTATGGTGACGTTCTGGAGCATGATGCATTTATATTGAGGTTAACATTTTACATTTCTTGCTACAAGCACAGCTTATCTCTTCTGTTTTATTGGCCTGCTATCGTAACAGTCTTGCTACTGTGTTTTGCATGGATTTTATTCTTAGTAGGGTAACCTTTACAATGAGATCAATGACACTGTGAGATATATATATATATATATATATGTTCATTTTAAAGAGGGTTTTCTGGGCGCTATTTTAATTTCGCATTATATGCAAATCTTACAGTGTTATGGATTTAGAAGTGTGTGTAATGGGAACAAAGGGCTTGTCTATAAGAATGTGTATATTTGCATAAAGTTAGTTGTTTCTGTTTATCTGGACAGCAATCCAGACACAACACTGTTGTTTTATAATACGCTTATGTCCGTGCTGTGTACCCTATGTTCCACATATGTTATACTAACGTCTTCTAACATGTTCTAATATAACAATATACCTTTGCATTTGTTTATATAATTGTTTTGGTATCCTACTTTCACGGTCGCCTCCCGCCATAGGAGTCCTCGGTACATCGGCTGACTAATTAATTTATCTGTTAGCTGACATTTGTTATCATGTTCCCATCAAGCTCAGTGCAGGATATTGAGCTTATGTTTGGTGATATCATTAATCAATTACTTGGCCTTATTGGGCTGATGTTGTGGTTTTGGGTTTTATTCATTGTCGATTATTTTGATTTGGGCATTAACATCTCACTTTCTTTAGGTACCTTGGTCTTGCGGGACAGTTGCTGTACGAGCATTACAATTCCGTCACCTACCTCTGTCTTATTTTCATTGCTCATCCATGGGTTATGGTAGGTAGGCCATTTACTATTCGGGTCCACGATCTGGGCCACTCTCATAATCTGTACGCACGATTACTCCCCATATCGTTTTACTGGGTTACAGTACGTATCTACTACCTCCCTCTCACTCCTATTTTCTGCTTATAATCTCGTCCTGACTCAGACTACATCAGGCACGTTTTCACAACCCCATACTTTCTATTTAGGGTAAGTACTGGCTTTGAAGATTTAGGTTGCCCAACTAGGTTTTGTTTCCGGTCTTAATCCATACGTTAGTGGTCCCGCGAGGCCAACACCCATCCTCATACCCGGAGGTATACGTCCCTCGGCCCAATTCATAAGTAGCCGCCTCGCATTGTTGCATAGGGAGGGCCTCCCATGTCACTCCCATTCTATCTTATGCTTTAGTTGCCACCGAGAGGCCGACACCCCGCCACAACGTTTGGTGGCCTCAAAATATCCCCTCGGGCCAACGCATAGTTAGCGCCTCTCACGCCGCTTGGCATTTAGTAGGGACTGATCTGTCACGTTGAGGTAGCTTAATTCTTCGCCGCTTGGCTTCTAGCTAGCCTGCCAGTACCAGGTCCTTCTCACCTTAATCCCACTAGGTATGTTTTTCTGGCCTTCTACGCCTTACGTTAGTGGTCCCGCGAGGCCAACACCCATCCTCAATTCGGAGGTACGGCATCCCATCGGGCCCATTCATAGCTAGCCACCTCGCTTGGTTGCATAGGGAGGGCCTCACTTGTCACTCCCATTCTGTCTTATGCTTTTACAAGTCACAGAGAGGCCATCACCCCGCCATAATGCCAATGGCCACGTACCCCACACGAGCCAAATCATAGATAGAGCCTCTCAAAGCCACTTGGCTACTAGCAGGGCCTCACCTGTCACGTTGCTTAGTAATTCTTCGCCACTTGGCATTAGTACAATAGAGAAATAATAAAATAAATTGTTTCTGTTAGATGTCACAGTTCCGGAAGGGCTGGTGGTTGCTGGTTCAGATGCCGTGGCATGCTCTGGTTTGACGGCCTTCGGAGGGAATGTATGGCGTTGCGCGTCATGACCCATAGGCATTAAGTCCCGATCCAGCTTCTCCTATACTCCAAACTTGTTTCATATGATATCCGTTCATGAAAGCTGCCATAGCCTGGAGACCAATATGGTCCGGTCACACTGTCAGACATTATTCACATACACCTAACCTTTGTACATAGGGGCCGATCTTCATCTCTGGTCTTAAGGAGACTATTAAGGGAAAGCACATGAATAGCTGCTTGCTAATTTTTCTCTTGTATTCACATGCCGGGTTTCACAAACGTCTCAGCGGACCACATTCATCGGTTTCGTTTCGGGGCCTAAGCCAGACACTACTCACCTCTTCCGGGATAGCTTACCGGCCCGCCATTCCGAGACATGCTCATGGAATAAGGTAAGGTTTAACCTTGCACATCACATTTCTCACCTTACACTTTCAGTCGACAAAGGTAAAGGGTGTTCACATATTTCACTAAGGCTGTAGGAGGGTTCAAGCTATTGACATGTTTGCTATGGAATCTGTTTTGGGGTTCACTTCTTTTGCCACCTTAAACTCATATAATCATTTAACACAATTAAACGGGATCTTATGGATATCCAACACCACATGCTCCTACAACACCCCAACAATACAGGATTCCTTTATATTATCTGATAAAGACCTACTGAAAGGAATTCATATCCAAACACCTGTGCCATATCAAAGGCTACTCATCCACACGACATATTCATTCACTATCCAACTATAGATTCAGCTCCCGCGGAACACATGACCATACAACAATAAAACAGCCAAACCTCTAGCATACTATGGGTTCTTACATCCCATGACTTTACCACTAAGAACCACAGACACCATAGACCATTAGGACCTATCTTTACATCAGTCTATACCTAGCCCTATAGCACATACGGTCAACATACCCCTATTACCTACTCTAAACTATGGGGCCCGGTAAAGTTCTGGATACTTATTGCACCACTTTACAGATACAACCACTCCAGCCATTTTCAGAACTTCATGGCTCCCATTCATACAGCATCTTAAGGTATGCTTCGTGTTCACTTACTGTTAACTAGGCTCGGCATAATACAAACCTTTCATCAGGACACTCCTACCCCATTGGGGCAGCATTCTCAGCTTCCTTCAACCATATTCTAGCTCATGTCATCGGGACTATGGGATGCTGGACGTGCTCCACCTATACTCTTTACAGCCCGAACCAGAGGAAGAGGTAATACAAGCTTTTGTGACTTATCCGAATAAACGATTGTTGTTATATGATAAATTGGTATGGTATTTTCTTTTTGCCCACTTTTATTACAGGCCTACTGCTCTGTCGGTTCCGGCACACCACAACCGACTGGTGTAATTTGAATATGTCTATTGGTTAAATTATACTAGGTTACACTATCATTACGGCTAGATTGCCCCGACCACAAATGTAAAGGCTTGGCCTGTAGTTGTGGGAGGGGCTTGAATTCCCTCAAAAGGGCTGCCAATCCCCTCCCACCTTACCGTGGACAGTCTAGCGAGTCACCCCTCCCACCGCTCCCTCTATTCATATCACCCTCTAAGGTGGGCCCACTTTTATTACAGGCCTACTGCTCTGTCGGTTCCGGCACACCACAACCGACTGGTGTAATTTGAATATGTCTATTGGTTAAATTATACTAGGTTACACTATCATTACGGCTAGATTGCCCCGACCACAAATATATATATATATATATATATATATATTTATATATATATAAATGTATACACACATATATACATTCTTAAATATATAACAATGTTATATATTTTTTAAATTTTGAAATCAAGTAAAAACAGATTTTCCCTAACCTCTGAAATATTAATTTAGCTGGTGCTGTTATAAGCAAAGCAAGTTTGGTTTTGCAAAACTATACAGCATTTTATTAGTATAGTTTTCTTTTATCCATCATTATCAATTTCTCATGTAACTTTTTTTTTTACCATATAACTGACTTGAAAATGCTTAAGCAAGCTTTTTATAAGAAGAAAATCTAGCATATTAATGTTGCTATAATTTTCAAATATGTTCTTGGTATACATTAAATCCTTAATGCAGTTCTAAAAATAAATTTAAAAAAAACTATTATTTATGCTATGCACATCTAAATAAACATTATTTCTTGCTGTCTGTCTGTCTGTCTCTCTCTCCCTCTCTCTATTGTGTGTGTGTGTGTGTGTGTGTGTGTGTGTGTATATATATATATATATATATATATATATATATATTGTTGCAAAGAACTGCCGCTCACTGGTCTTGTAAAAGTCCAAATTTTATTGAAGTTAATTTAAAAGAGAGACCAACATTTCAGTCCCAGCTCGGGACTTTCCTCAGGGTAACAAAACAATAAATACACATGCAAAATACTGACAATATATAGGTTGAATCTAATTAGTATAACTCACCCAGGTGCAATGAAAGTGTATCAGCCGTGTACACGGGCCCTTCCGGGTATGCGCGCGCACACCCGCATAAGCTCCTCCCACTTTGCGTGCACGTGATACGTGCAGTGACGTGTGTTGTATATACGGTTGCTAAGCAACATTACGTGCCCGAAATCTCCAGCCTGAATGAGAATATGGTGAATGATTTTAAACGATGTGATATATGGAATCTATTCAAAAGTGCATCATACGAACAAATGTGTATATTCTGCTATAATGCAGAACTCAATTACAAACATGATAAGTAGCTGTGAAAGCATAGATATGCCCAATTAAAAGTGTCACCCGTGCAAATGACACCAATTGCAGTGTGGAATACGATGAAACCCTCTCTGCAGTACAGATATATATAATATATTTATAAAAAAACATAAAAAAATGAGTATAATAATACCTCATAATTCATATCTCTCTATATGATAAAGGCAGATACCCTAGCATGACATTGATCAAAATACATGACTAAATACTAAATAATGCACTGTAAAAAATAGTACAAGCTATAGGAGTTAAATAAATGCATAATATGGGATATTTTCATTTAACCCTCTCGGAGCCATTGTCCCCAACTGATAAATCCAAAACGCCTCCTTTTGGAGCAGCATCCGACCTCTGTTACCACCCCTCTTAGGACAAGGTATATGGTCTATACTCACAAATTTGAGGGAGGATAATGGATGTGCTTTCTCCAAAAAAAGGATATTAGAGGTTTACCTCTAATATCAGTGAACACTCAGTCCAATATTTGGATTTGGAGCTGTCCTATGGAGTAAATGGAGTTGAGTACACTCTGTTTTCAAAACCAACTGATAGAAACACCCTTTTGCACGCTCAGAGCGCACACCCGTGGGCTTTGAAAAAATCTATACCCAAAGCGCAATATCAGAGGGTCATACGTAATAACTCAAACACAAAGGCAGCAGAGATACAACTGGAATCAATGACCCAGAAGTTCGTGAACAGAGGGTATGAAGGTAGAGTACTGCAAGAGGCACTCACCCAAGCCAGGTTAGCCCCAAGTCAGGATAAGGCTCACTCTTCACAGCGTATGGTGTTCCCGTTGACTTTTCACAACACTGCAGACAAGGTTACAGCATTAATCAAGGACAACTGGAAGATGATATCTACAGATGACTCTTTGCCTAAAATCTTTAAGGAACCGCCAATGATCTGTTATAGAAGATACCGGAACTTACGTGATATTTTGGTACATACAGATCCTGTGGACAGTTATACTAAGACACTTAAGTCCAATATACGTGGTTGTATACGGTGCCTAGGGTGTGTTACCTGCGGGCACATGATTCCATCTAAGAAGTTTTGCCATCCACACACCAATAAATCATATGACATTAGGTATACCATTACCTGTAAGACACCCTATGTCATCTATAAGCTCATGTGCCCCTGTGGGCTCTACTATGTGGGCAAGACGGAAACCCCCATCTGTGAGCGTATACGTGGCCACCGGTCAAGTATCAGGCTGGCCTATCGAGATGGCCAATCTGACAAACCGGTGGCCAAACATTTTTTGGAGAAAGCACATCCATTATCCTCCTTCAAATTTGTGAGTATAGACCATATACCTTGTCCTAAGAGGGGTGGTAACAGAGGTCGGATGCTGCTCCAAAAGGAGGCGTTTTGGATTTATCAGTTGGGGACAATGGCTCCGAGAGGGTTAAATGAAAATATCCCATATTATGCATTTATTTAACTCCTATAGCTTGTACTATTTTTTACAGTGCATTATTTAGTATTTAGTCATGTATTTTGATCAATGTCATGCTAGGGTATCTGCCTTTATCATATAGAGAGATATGAATTATGAGGTATTATTATACTCATTTTTATGTTTTTTTAGGTATTTTATATATATCTGTACTGCAGAGTGGGTTTCATCGTATTCCACACTGCAATTGGTGTCATTTGCATGGGTGACACTTTTAATTGAGCATATCTATGCTTTCACAGCTACTTATCATGTTTGTAATTGAGTTCTGCATTATAGCAGAATATACACATTTGTTCGTATGATGCACTTTTGAATAGATTCCATATATCACATCGTTTAAAATCATTCACCATATTCTCATTCAGGCTGGAGATTTCGGGCACGTAATGTTGCTTAGCAACTGTATATACAACACACGTCACTGCACGTATCACGTGCACGTAAAGTAGGAGGAGCTTATGCGGGTGTGCGCGCGCATACCCGGAAGGGCCCGCGTACACGGCTGATACACTTTCATTGCACCTGGGTGAGTTTTACTAATTAGATTCAACCTATATATTGTCAGTATTTTGCATGTGTATTTATTGTTTTGTTACCCTGAGGAAAGTCCCGAGCTGGGACTGAAACGTTGGTCTCTCTTTTAAATTAACTTCAATAAAATTTGGACTTTTACAAGACCGGTGAGCGGCAGTTCTTTGCAACAATATTTTGAATGGAGTTCATGCCATGGCACCCGGCGAATTGGATACACAATAAAGCGTGAGTGCGGGGGATTTTCAAGTTTTTTTTATATATATATATATATATATATATATATATATATATATATATGTGTGTGTATATGTAATAAGTTTATCTAGATAATTGAATTAAAGGAGTATTAAAGCTTTATTTTTTGCAACCATATTCCTAATACTGCAGTGCTTCCTCATTGTTTAGATTCAGGATCTCTCCCCCTAAATTAAGTTGGAAAATAAAATATTTTACTTACCTGTTCACCAGCACCATCACCTTTTTGGAGTAGCCACCTGCTCTTCCTCCTGTGAGGCCATCCAGCAGACATTGCTTATTTGTATTCTTGGGGATGAAAAGCTCAAGCTCTCTATGAGACACTTTAAGAGAAGATGTATGAGAGCCAATTATTAATCAGTACTCACAGGAGAAGCATCTTGTAGTATCTGTCAGGAACACAGCCACTGGAGGTGTTTTTAGCCATGCAATAGAAACATTGTTGTATCTGCTAGAACGCAACGTTTTTACATTGAGGAGTAAAAGCTACAGAGCCACAATACCTAGACCACGTCATAGAGATTAAGTAGCCTGCATGCATTTAGTGAACCTTTAATGTTCAAAAACAGCACTGCAATTCTAAGGATGTTCACGCTATTTATTAACCAAATCAATAATACAAATGTCATATAAATATCTTCCATTTTTATTAATAGAGTGGATCATTCCCCTCCTCATTGTTTGTTCTTTTTTCTGCATAACAAAAATTCCCCAAAATTCCCAGTTTCTGAGATACTAATGCCAATTTAATTTTTTTTAATGCCAAATTGATTTTTTAACAGAATTTTGTAAAAAATTGCATTAAAAAAATAATGAGTAGATAGATAAATAAAACATGTTTATTTACTAGAGTGAGAATACAAAGTGAAATAGAGGTTAAACAGGGAGTAACGAATGAGCCAAAAGGAAAGTACACTTTAGAGAACGGGGGGTAACCCCAAATGTAACATAGCAAAAAGAGGGCAAAAAGTGTACCTGTATATACTGAGTTATTACTCAAAGATGCGTTGGTTCAGAGAGGGCTGCGGTAAACTATACAGAATATTCAACTGTAAGACAGCGTCTACCATTGGTCAATTGCTCAGCAAAATAAGCAAAGAAAAACAAATACATTTTATTAGTTAATATTAAAACCACGACGTGCTAGTGTACATAAGTGTGAACCTAAAATAGTGATAACCTGAAAAGCCCAACATAGGTGTAATAAATAAAATGAAGAAAGAAAAAGTCTCAGACAGGACCTATATATCTATATCGTAAGTACGTAATAGTATTATCAGGACTGGTGAGTGGCCCCCAGGCCGCTGGGTAGGTGTGAGAAAATCTCAAACCCTTCTTACGGCAACAAAGGGTAGTACGTATAGTTTAGGGGGAACAGGCCAGTATGATAAGGCTCAGTCCTGAGTTGAGAATATATAGGTGGGGATAGAAGGAGAAAAGAGCACTTTCTCCCCGTACAAACGGAAAGATAGTGGCGGTCACGGCTGTATTATATGCCACAGTGTAACTGGAATTTGTAATTATTCGTGGTCTGGTTCCCGTAGCAAAATAACTTGTTTTACAGATGTAATACCAGCGGTGGTGTTAACAGCTTTGTGACCTGTTGTCTCTGCGTATACTATAGCAGTGGCAGCAGTAAATCTACCCATATGATAGCAGCAGCCTGAAAACGTAGATGATCAAATATAGCGTAGAATATCAGCTATCTGCACCCTACCGAACTCCTCTAAAGAATATTTGCTTTATACGGTAAACAGAGCAGTATTAATGAGTTGTCTTTTAGGAAAGGAAACAGCTGGTCCCCGTGCCTTCATGGGCACCTAACAATAATCCCACTCGATCAAACAGAGTATCTTTAGTATACTTAGGTATATATTTGCTTAATACGGTAAACAGAGCAGTATTAATAAGTTGTCTTTTAGGAAAGGAAAAAAGCTAGTCCCCGTGCCTTCATGGGCACCTAACAAAAATCCCACTCGATCAAACAGAGTATCTTAAGTATACCGGAAAAATAGTTGCTGCTACTACTTGAAAACCTAGAAGTCCCCCCCTACTGTATGTTGGGAAGTCTGGACGTGGTAGCCCTGTACAACAATATCCCACACAATATTGGCCTACTAGCTACGTCCTATTTCTTGAAGAAAATGCCAGGGTTCACATCAGCACAAAGCGATTTTATCATAAAATTACTGGAATTTGTACTGATGCACAACTTTTTTGTCTTCAATGGTCAACACTATCTGCAAATCAAGGGGACTGCTATGGGGACGGCGTGTGCTCCAAGCTACGCCAACTTATACTTAGGGTGGTGGGAAGAAACCATCTTGCCAACTGTCACCAAAGACCAGTATGACACATGTATCTATAGCTGGCATAGATACATTGATGACATACTGGTCTTTTGGTTAGGATCTGTGGAAGAATTCTTAAATCTGGTGAGAGATCTGAATACCAACACCATAGGCCTCCAACTCACTCACGTGATCGATTCTGAACATCTGGTATTCCTAGACCTCAATATAAAAATCTTGGAAGATGGCAAGGTAGAAACTGAACTCTTCAGGAAAGACACAGCAACTAATAGCCTGCTCCACTGGAGGAGTTATCATCCTATAAAGTTAAAGTCAGGCATACCTTTTGGCCAGTATCTGCGTGCAAGGCGAAATTGCTCGACCGAAACAACCTTCCTAATGGAAGCTATAAAACTGAGAACTATGTTTAAGCAGAAAGGGTATACAAACAGAATCTTAAAACGCGCTTTTCAACGAGCACTATCAACAGACAGAAGCAAAAGCATAAGAACCAACAAACCAAAGCTTGAAACTAAAATTACTCTTTGCATAGGCACTTATGATCTGTATTGGGACCAAGTAAAAAGCATAATGGCACACAATTGGCCGATACTCCAGCATGATACAGACCTTGGTGAAAACATTAGCAGCTACCCTCAAATTACTGCACGCAGGGCCAAAAACCTGAGAGATGTTCTGGTCCATAGCCACACCGAACCCATCAAACCATCGCAATCCACATGGTTAACGCAGACTACTGGAATCTATCGCTGCGGACACTGCAAAGCATGCAAATACATTAAACCCACAAAAACAGTCATAAGTTCTATAACAAAAAAATAATATAAAATCAAGGAGTTCATCAACTGCAGCTCCACTCGGGTAGTGTATTTGATTACTTGCAGTTGTAATATCCAATACGTGGGAAAAACCTACCAACAACTGAAACGCAGAATACTACAGCATATCTGCTCCATCACTAACCCAAACATCTCCACTCCAGTATCGAACCATGTCCGCAATTACCATCAGGGAGACCCAACACACCTCACATTTCAGGCACTGGAGAGACTAACTTTAAACTCCAGGAAAGGGAATTTTAATAAAATTCTCCTGATGAAAGAGTCCAGATGGATTTACTTCTTGAAAACACTAACACCTGACGGCCTGAACGAAGAGTTCAACTTTACCCCTTTCATACATCAATGAATAACCTGCAGAACACAGATGTTTTAACTATTAAACATGGTATAACAGCAGCATCCTTTCTACCACAAGCCTAAAATCTGTGCCTGGGGGTCCAGTCCATCACTTATGCCCTTTTAATCTGCTCACAACTGGAGAGAATATGACTTTGTCGGTCCACATAAGAACCAGTAAGAATACAGACTACTGCCCAGCATCTATTCAGAGACATAACTCTGTAGATATAATATAATATACTATATCAATGTTGTAACTCCACCAAAGGTAGTTACAATCGAGTAGGGTCATCTAATAATCCAACCTACTCTCTTTCACCATGCATTGTCTATTCTTAGTACCGGTTATTTTCTCCCATATATTTGCATCTCGTGTTCCTTTCATTATACCCAGCACTGAAGGGGTTAAGCAACCTCTGTGACTGAGCCCCGCCCACTCAGTTCGTCATCACTGACGGAATGAGTACTCACCTATCAGATGATGGTCCTTTTCATCCAATAGGAATTCATGTATCTAGATTTAAACCAGACGCAGTATACCGGCCGGTTCCCCTCTGACGAGCCAGGTCGGGCGAAACGCGCGCGTCAGGGTGTCCTTCAGTACTTCTCCTATGATTTAGAGGGAAGCACTGGAACCAGCGACCATGCTATTCTTCTAACTATATTTAATTTTGCCTTAATTTGGAGGCTTCCAGTGTGCCTAGTGATCTTTATTGCAGCACACCAGTAGTTAGAATTTACCATTAGTTCCTCATTATCCTGAGGATAGGTATCTCTACCAGGGGGGTTAGATTCGAGGTGCCCTCGAAGGCACAGTTTCCAGCGTTAGCAGCAGGGCAACTCTGTTCAGCAGCACTTTACCCTAGCGGAACTTAGCTCCTGCACCAACTATTTTTCCGGTATACTTAAGATACTCTGTTTGATCGAGTGGGATTTTTGTTAGGTGCCCATGAAGGGGGGGGGACTAGCTTTTTTCCTTTCCTAAAAGACAACTTATTAATACTGCTCTGTTTACCGTATTAAGCAAATATATACCCAAGTATACTAAAGATACTCTGTTTGATCGAGTGGGATTATTGTTAGGTGCCCATGAAGGCACGGGGACTAGCTGTTTCCTTTCCTAAAAGACAACTTATTAATACTGCTCTGTTTACCGTATTAAGCAAATATATACCTAAGTATACTAAAGATACTCTGTTTGATCGAGTGGGATTATTGTTAGGTGCCCATGAAGGCACGGGGACCAGCTGTTTCCTTTCCTAAAAGACAACTCATTAATACTGCTCTGTTTACCGTATAAAGCAAATATTCTTTAGAGGAGTTCGGTAGGGTGCAGATAGCTGATATTCTACGCTATATTTGATCATCTACGTTTTCAGGCTGCTGCTATCATATGGGTAGATTTACCGCTGCCACTGCTATAGTATACGCAGAGACAACAGGTCACAAAGCTGTTAACACCACCGATGGTATTACATCTGTAAAACAAGTTATTTTTCTACGGGAACCAGACCACGAATAATTACAAATTCCAGTTACACTGTGGCATATAATACAGCCGTGACCGCCACTATCTTTCCGTTTGTACGGGGAGAAAGTGCTCTTTTCTCCTTCTATATCCACCTATATATTCTCAACTCAGGACTGAGCCTTATCATACTGGCCTGTTCCCCCTAAACTATACGTACTACCCTTTGTTGCCGTAAGAAGGGTTTGAGAATTTCTCACACCTACCCAGCGGCCTGGGGGCCACTCACCAGTCCTGATAATACTATTACGTACTTACGATATAGATATATAGGTCCTGTCTGAGACTTTTTCTTTCTTCATTTTATTTATTACACCTATGTTGGGCTTTTCAGGTTATCACTATTTTAGGTTCACACTTATGTACACTAGCACGTCGTGGTTTAATATTAACTAATAAAATTTGTTTGTTTTTCTTTGCTTATTTTGCTGAGCAATTGACCAATGGTAGACGCTGTCTTACAGTTGAATATTCTGTATAGTTTACCGCAGCCCTCTCTGAACCAACGCATCTTTGAGTAATAACTCAGTATATACAGGTACACTTTTTGCCCTCTTTTTGCTATGAAATAGAGGTTAGTTTAAAATTTAAGGTCAACATAGTCTAAGTGGAAGTCAAGTTGGTCTTAAATTTAAAAATTCACTTTGAATTCTTACTTGATTAAATAACCCTAAGGTGGTCATTTAATGGGGCATGTTTTTGTTAATATTTATCAATGATATATGATAAAAATAGGATGTTCCTAGCCATTATGAGGGGCAACAATAAACCGTACACCCTGGGAAATCAATTAAAAATGAAACCTTGCTAGATATTTGTAGATTTTAAACATATTTTGATACTATCATACATGTTACAATAGCATAACATAACACTCAGTCAGTTGACTTAGCACCTTTAAGATATGCCATACTTGCAGTATTCGCTATTAGCCAAGCTTGGCAAGATACTTATTGAGTTGAGCTGAAAATATGTCTACTTGAGTTACCGTGAACTTACCAATAGATCTATATCAATCCTTTCCCTCCCAGCCCTGTATGGAAACTAGGACATGTGTTATTTCCTTTGCAGAATAAAATATAGCACGTAAAATCCCACATAGATTTCGATCCATTTCAGCACTAATTCAGTAAGTATTTAAATAAGTACATGAATATGTGAATTTCAAGTGCTCTATGTGAATTACAAGCTATATGTTGAGTTTGGTTAAAAAAAAAAAACAAAAAAAACATAGTCTGCCAATATATATATCCTCATGTAGAGTGCCCAATGCTAACTTGTCATAGGTGAATATAGATTAATAGATAGGTACTAAGAACTACAAAATGAACTCTCTTCTGGGTGGATGACTCCAGTCCGCTCAAGGCAACATAAATATAAGTTCATATATCACAAGCACATAAATATAAGCACACAGAGTCCTTTCACTTCAATAACGAAACTCAAAATAGACAAAAAGTAGAGAAAAATAAACTGAAAAACATTGGATATGTAAGTAGCATAGAATATGTTAAAATAGAATACTAACATACAGCAATTGAAGAAACATCCAGAGCAGATGCAAAACATGTCTATTTTTTGGCATATGCTCTGACCTAATTTTTGTATTTATTGTTTCAACTTTTTGTGCATTTCCAATAAAGAGGTTTTGGAATACTTGCAAACTCAGGAGTTTACTAATAGGAGTGCAAGTACTATGATATTGCAGTCATATGCTCAGTTTACAGTAGAAGCCTACAATCCCTTGTGAGATGCAGAGGTCTGCTTTCAGCCATGTACGTGAACATTATCCCACATACATGTATTGTTTTTACTTCCATGTAGATTTAAGACAATCTACTAAACTGAAAAAGAAAAACTCCAGTGCAACGATTTTTATGTTGTAGTTGTTTTACACAAACCTCTTTCTAAATGTCATGTTTGATGCTCTGAGACTAAAATATATAAATTAAATCACCTCTTGTTAAGGAACATTTATAATGTGTTACAAACTGAAAAAAAAATTTTAGATAGTATTTTTTTAATTGGATTCAAATCTGGCATAATAATTAAGCTTGTTTAAGCTAAAACAAGTTCAGTTCCCTGATTCTCTTTTTTTTTTGCCCAGACATGGTTTTTATGATCTGTGTCCGTAAATCAATTTAAATGGAAACATTATGAGAAAAGACACAGTTTTAAATTTGTTTAATTCATTCTACACATTGAGACACTGTTCTTCTCTTGTGTGACAGAAGTAACATGGCAAACTTCCACAATTCGGTTCCTCATCGAAGAAACTGAATTTTAATATGATGTTCCTTTGATGGGTTCTAATTAGCAGCTGGCATGAAAAAAAGACAAAACCATATCATAAAACTGACAAAAACAGCACAATTCCAAGAAACTGTATGCATATTTTTGTGACATACGGCCCAATTCATAAGGTTAACAGATGGCTTCAACTCATCAGGGACAGTTAAATGAAATCTGTTTTTTTTTTTCTTTTTTTTTAACTCATCAGCTACAGGATTGCATTTTCAAAATCTTGTTTGTGGAATAAACTTAAAATGTACAATAACAAACATTCAAACTATAGAAAACGTATTTGTGATGCAGCCTTAAAAACCCTGCTTATTGCAAAAATACACCTATTGAACAATCTATCCAATCAGCTTTTGACACTTTTCCTGAATATGTTTTTGTTTTCCGGTACCATATTTATCTTTGTGTACAATTATAAAAGACAATCCATGTTGCTGTTAGTATCAAGTACTCCTTTATGTAAAACCGCTTTTAATATTGTGCACAGAGTTGTAAGCACAGTTTCAACCAAAATAGTCTTTGGGAGAACATATTACATGAAAGATGATGCAGTCATATTTATTTAGGTAGTCCTAAATATCAGATGACATATTACATTTTAAATTACGTTCAATACATTTTTATGAAACCATCTATTTTATGCTTATGCATTTGCTATTTACCTTCTTTTTGATGCGATGGTTATCAGACTCTTAGAGCTTTAATCTATCACCTTGATACTATGTAATAGCCAACAAGAAAGGGAGTTATCAGACAGTTCACTTATTCTTTTTTCAATCAGCGAAATAAGTACTATTGTAATGTTTTAATATTTTAATATTACTACTGGAGGTTTCATAGGTTTGTATTTGGAGCCAGGAGCAGGAAGGTAGAAACCATATAACACAGTTTTATAAAAGTCTAGATTTGGTAACATATCACCAAGAGAGTAAACCATAGCAGCACAGTTTGACAGGTATGATTCCAGTAGGGAAATCCAAAGTCTCTATCAGACAATTGGAAAGATCTGGACGCTCAGTCGGACTAGTCAAGTTAAGTTGAAAAATCAAGTAGTGAAGAATCAGAACGTGAAATGGAGAGAAAGACCAAAGAGCTGCAAATGGACTGAAGGTCTGACTCAACTGATCAATAAGATCTAAGATTTTTTCATACAAAGTGTATTGGTTATGGGCAATGATAAATGTTCTATTATTGTGTTCCCATTCATGTGCAATAACTTATGATACCTATAGGGGGTGTAGTGAGCACTGTGACGTCGAGTGAATAAAGATGGCTGCCGCATAGTCAATGAGACATGTGCTTTAGGGAGGAAGTGACCTATAGGTGGCCTAGTGAGCACTGTGACGTTGAGTGAATAAAGATGGCTGCCGCATAGTCAATGAGACATGTGCTTTAGGAAGGTATTGAGAATTCTTAAGTCACTTCCTTTCACAAATGACCACATGTAGTATCCGCCTCCTAGAGATGACCATTAGGTATTGGTTATGTTACCTCTGTGGGCGGATACTAGATGGGAGGTTATTCAAGGGGTTACCAGAAACCTGAGAGCAGTTTCATGACTGGGTCGGAAGAAGCCAGGTGTCTTTAGAGGTGCCCATGTAAATCCATTTAACATGTGGCAAGGAACTCACCTCATTGTTCTGTGTGTTATGCTGATTCAATTATCCTGTGTAAGCTGCTGAATCTCCATGAATAGAGCTAAGTAGATTTCTTACCTGAATGTATTGTTTATAGCAGTGTGTGTTTTTTAAAAGTATTTGTTTTTTTGTGTGCTTGATAATTGTATTCCCAGTAAAGTTTTGTTTATACTTTCATCAAAACTTTGCCTCTTGTCTGTTCATTCAAGATATTCACTAATATTTATGTGATTGACCAGTATACCTTTTATTATTTTATTTGTGGTATTATTTCATATTTATGAAATTCAGAACTTCATAAATATAAAGAAATTACTTAATTTACCATTACAACTGGCGCTGCGAGCAGGGTACTGCACAATCACTAAATATAGAATATTTGAATGTGTGTATAGATTGAATAAGCCTATAGCACAGTCACGTTGCACAGTGAAAAGAGATATAGTTAACAAGCATTGTCTTTGATTGGTATATTTGCATTTTTGTGTTCCCCCTGAGAGTAAAGATGCTTACTCTGTTTAAAAAAAGTAATAGAGCAGGAGGGAAGGAGGCGTCTAAGTATGGGACAATTCCATTGTGGGCCAGTTTAGAAAACTGGAAACCCATTGCTGAGGAGCTGATCAAGTATGCAGCTCCTGTCTATCCTGATGCTGGTACTGAACTTGGTGCTCAAGCATTACGGTTAGACCTGGGAGTATACTCCAAAAAAGTGCGGAAAGCCGCTGCCACCACAGGGTGGATAGTTGTGCAGGCCCTTAGCCGCGAGGTGCAAAGAAATAAAGCGCTCGAGAAAGAGTTGCAGGATGTAAAAGATTTATTAGTTATGACTAAAGAATGTATGCGTAGTAATGCATGCCAGGTGGCTGCCCTAGAAGAAAAGTGTACTACTTTAGTGGTAAGCAAGATTAACCGCAGGAGGTCACAGAAAGGAAAAAAGCCAGTGCCTGTAAGTAAAGTGCGAGCAATGGTTGCAAACCCCATATGGGATCCTGAAGCACCGCTACAGTCATCTGATGATGAGTATGTATCCTTTTCTGATGATGATAATGATGTGGACAGGCGACAAGCCCGTCCTATCATTACACAGCAGCGGAAAAGGAGACTACAAGATAGAGCGCATGGTTTGAGAAATGGTGTACATGAAGAGATGAATGAAGTGGTAAAAAGTTACACACAAACATAGCTCATGGAGCTGGCAAAGGTGTATTTTTGGTGAAAATGTGGGAGAATGATTATTGCGCATGTGGGATGGAGGAGCTGACAGTGTGCAGTTGAATGCAAGGGAAGCATTATGTATGGGGCAGCTGACGCTGCATCCACAGCTCATGCAGGTATTACGGAGGGTGAGGGAGATTGGAGGTAATTTTTCATTATTTGATATGGTGCGGCATGCCATAATTGTGGCCTTCCCATCTAGCAATGACATTGAGCCCATTTTACCCTGGTCAAAACCGAGGTATGCTATTACCCGCATTAGAGTTATGGGTTGTGTGGTGGGATTAAACAAGGATAACTGGGAAGGTCCAGACATGAAGGAATTCACAGCCAGCATGCGGTCTCGGTTTTTAAAAAGTGCACCCCAGGAAATGAAGGCATCTTTATTGTCTTTGCTGGGCAGTTTGGGGAATAATGTAAAGGTACATCAGCTCACCACTTATTTAGCTGAAATTGGGGGATTAGAGTCAGAATCTAACCCTAGGAAAGGTGTTTTTGCCGCTAACAGGACAAGGGAGGAGATGGTGGAACCAATAGAGGGGAAAAATCAGGGAAAGTTTAGGAATAAAACAAGGCTGAGAGTTAATCGTTTTCAAATGTGGAATGATTTGATTGAGGCTGGTGTATCTAGAGAACAAATTAATGGAATTTCAACACCTGCCATGTTTGAAAAATGGTTAGAACTAAAAAAAGAGTCTAATAAAAAGGTACAGGTGCATTTGGCATGCAAGGATCAGGCAGACAATACCATGCACTCTGCCCCATTTGTCCCAAAGTCTCCTCCCCCTAGTTATTTAAAAAAACACTCCTCTCATGCCTACAGACACACCTCCTCTGTCCATACCTCTATTCCAACATTGTGCTCCTTATGCTGTGCCCCCACCCTCACTTCAAGCCCTAGATAACCTCCTCCCACATTCATACCCACATATGTCCTCACTGTTTCCAACAGAATATCGTGCTAGGACTTACTCTCATACTACACCTAGTGAGAAACAAGCACTGCCAGAGAGTGATGGTAAAGTCAGATCCTTGTATCCTGTAAAAGATCTGATGACACATGATTTGATGGATTGGGACAGTGCTGTAGTACAATGACAGAATGGTGGGCCTCCGGCGGTACATGTGTCCCCTTTAACCGCCGGGGACCGACGCCCTTATGTACCTTTGACTGTGTGGTGGGGGACAAGACCAGGACCAACAAAGATTTTAGCTTTAGTTGACACAGGAGCAGAAGTCACAGTACTGCATGGTAATCCATCAAGGCTATCAGGACCCTGTGTGAGAATAGAAGGTTTAGGAGGTAGAATTACCAAAGCAGTAGAAACTGTTGTGGCTATGTCAATTAACAAAGGACCAAGATTCAGTGCTAAAGTTTTGATTTCAGAATTGCCAGACAATATCTTGGGAATAGATGTGTTACTAGGGCAGAGTATTGAGACACAGTGGGGGTGTTCACGTTTGGATTCCCTCATAAGCCATACTATCTCAGACCAGTAAAATACATTGTGCGAGGGAATGCAAATTGGACACCTGTCATTGTTCTTCCTCCATGCAACCCGGTAAGACTGAAGCAATACCGTTTGCCCGGAGGATGTCAAGAAATTAGTGAGACTATCGACAAGCTTTTACAGTCAGGTGTAATTCGTCCAGCTGTCAGTCCGTTCAATGCTCCAGTATTCCCTGTAAAGAAGATGGATGGTTCATGGCGAATGACGGTGGATTACCGGGGACTCAACAAGGTGGCACCACCATTGAGTGCTGCTGTCCCTGATATTATAACCATTGTGGGAAACATTGCCAAACAGGCCGGGGAGTGGCATGCGGTAATAGATTTAGCTAATGCGTTCTTTTCAATTCCTATTGCACCTGAGTCGCAAGATCAATTTGCTTTCACTTGGGAAGGACGCCAATATACCTTCCAAGTTGTGCCCCAGGGATATATACACTCACCTACGATTTGCCATGGACTAGTTGCACGGGATTTAAGCCACCTCACTCTACATCTTCCAGTATTTCACTACATTGATGACATCATGATCTCTGGATCTAAAGAGGAAGTGAAAGAAGCATTACCTGTTCTAGTGAATTACATGACTGGACGGGGATGGGCAATAAATAAAGACAAAATTCAAGGTCCAACCCAAGAAGTTAAATTCCTAGGAATGATGTGGTCTGGGCCTGTTCGGAAGATACCTCAGCCTGTGCTGGATACAATCCAGAATTCTCCAGAACCTAAGACGTTAACAGAAGCCCAAAAGTTTTTAGGTGCAGTTGGTTACTGGAGAGCATTTATACCGCATCTAGGATTGCTGCTACGCCCCATATACAATGTTACCAGAAAGAAATCAGCATTTGTATGGGGAATTGATCAAGCTACAGCATTCCAAGCAGCAAAGGAAGCAGTATTACAGCATCAGGGCTTGGGCCCGATTCAAATTGGAGCTCCGTTCATATTGGATGTGATGGTGAACGACAACGTAGCATCATGGGGACTATGGCAACCGAGCGAAGACAAAGGCAAGCGGGCAGTACCAATTGGGTTTTGGTCCAAGCAATTGACTGGGGCTCAGCAAAGGTACACACCTTTGGAGAAGAATCTTCTGGCAGCATACCTCGCACTGCAGCATGTGGAGACAATGACTGAGAAAAGCATAGTATCAGTGAAAACAGATTTACCAATAGCAGGATGGGTACGAGATGAAGGATTATCTGCAAAGACAACAGTGGCACAAAGTCAGACATTATTAACCCCTTAAGGACCAAACTTCTGGAATAAAAGGGAATCATGACATGTCACACGTGTCATGTGTCCTTAAGGGGTTAAAATGGAAGTGGTACCTGCAGGAAAGAGGAGGGATCGAAGCAGGTGAAGTGAAGGAACTGACCAAACTCCTTACTGGGTTAGTGACATATGATACACTTTCACATCCCAAAAGTACAAGAAGTCCCAATTTTACAGCCCTCACCCATCAAGACAGCTCCTTCATTTGGAGAACTGGGTGAAGAACAAAAGAAAAACGCATGGTTCACAGATGGGTCTGCAATCATGACCCACAAAGGACGACATTGGACTGCAGTAGCTTACAACCCTCAGCAACAAATTGTGATTCAAGAGAAGGGAATAGGAGGATCTAGTCAATATGCTGAATTGACTGCCATAGTCATACTGATGGAAGAAACCACAGATCCAGAGCTCTACATCTATACAGATAGCTGGGCTGTGTACAAGGCTTGTGTTACATGGATGCCTACATGGAGAAACAACAGGTGGCAGATACATGGCAAGACAGTATGGGGAGGAGAAGATTTATGGGAAAATATATGGAAAACAGCCCAATCAAGATTAATACACCTCGGACATGTTAATGCCCATGTGAAAGACAGTACTGGAGAAGAGAACGCGAATAAGATAGCCGATGAATTGACCCGAATACGAGAAGCAAAAATAACACCAGAACCTGTTGATCCAGTATTACTTAGGATGGCAGACTGGGCCCATGAGACCGTGGGTCATAGAGGAAAAGCAGCTACGCTAGAGTGGGCGCGAGCCCGAGGACTACCAATAACTCTCCAGATGATTGTCCAAGCTCAAGAAGTATGCGAGACCTGCAACGAGGTGAAGAAATGGCCCCTCACGAAGCAAGCCCGTGGACATTTAAATAAAGGAACAATAGCAGGACAGATCTGGCAGATGGACTACATTGGTCCCATGCCTAAAGGAAGAGGGGGGCTGATGTATTGTTGTACTGCTGTAGACACCTTTTCCGGAATTCTGAAAGTATTACCCTGCAAACATGCAAACCAGGCCTCAACACTTCAGATGCTACAGACTCTTGTGATTGCTTATGGACTGCCATCTGAGATTCAGACAGACAATGGAACCCACTTCACTGGACAGCTCGTACAGCAGTGGGCAAATGACTCAGGGATTAAGTGGATCTTCCACATCCCCTATCATCCTCAAGCTTCGGGGTTGATTGAAAGGTGCAATGGGCTTTTAAAAGAACAGATTCAGAAGCTATCCCCAAGTAGGACATTGAGGGGGTGGGACCGGGTGATCACGCAGGCAGTTATGATACTAAATAGTAGACCAATAGGACAGTTTTCACCATATGAAAGATTGACTGGACAGGTAGGGACACCAACTGTGTCAGTTCGATTAAGGTTCAAGGGATCTTTCCCCCAACAGGTGGGGAAGAACAAATTTAAAGTGGTCAGCCAGAACCTAGTTGAGATTGTACAGGGTGATGAATGGATGACATACATCCTTCCCATGGGTGGGATATTACCAGAAGGGACTGAAGTGACCTTCGCCCTAACAGAGGAGCTAAGAGATGATAAATGGTTGACCACAGGGATGGTAAATGTATTATCAGATTTGTGGGAAATCCCATTGACCAGGTGATGTCCAGGCCAGATTTTCTCTCACACTGTATTAGGCGTGGTATCCATTTGGATCCCACGGAAAGTATTAGTGACATGGGAGGAAAGCAATACCTTACAGACAGGTTCCAAAGTATGGGTGCTACCACGAGCAGGTGAGCAGGTCAAACAGAAGGGAGAAATACTGTCCAATGGACCTGGTGACACTAAAGTTGTATTACTAAGTGGAGGTACTCACCCTATTTTCTTTCCTTCCAACAGATTGGTGCCTATATAGACAAGTCGGATCCCTGGTCCTCCAACTCATACCTGAATCTATTAGCAAGTTATTCGAGAGTGTCAAACAGCACTGATTGCTGGATTTGTGGGGCCATATCATTCAGCGAGGAGAGCAGTTACCCATATGTTGGTGTTCCATGGACATTGGAGGAGTTAAAACAATATAATAATACAGGATTCGGCTGGTACCGAGAAGAAGGAAAGCCACAATCATTGGACAGATTGCATATTATAAACCGCCCCCAGGAAGGTGCTATTTGTATCAGTTCACATAACAACGGAGGCAATGCCACTAAAATGGGATATTCTAACTGTACATCTGCCTGGGTAAAGGGCTATGGTAATGAACAACATTGGGCAATGACTGTCAAAGACTCCAGCCCAGTGGTGAGAGTAATAAGTATGACCTCTCATGGTGCAATAAAAAGACTGAGCTTTCCCTTTATTTCTATACTCCTGGACACTTGTTTTAGAGGGGCCCCAGATAATAGTTACAGTGTCCTTCCCAGAGGTGTGTATTTTCTGTGTGGTAATTGGGCCTATAGATGGTTACCTAGTCAATGGGAAGGAGAATGTTACATTGGATCAATCATCCCCGCCATAAGGCATAGAAATAGCTTTCCAGAAGGCATGATTAGAAATAAACGGTGGAGTTCATTTATCGGAGAACATGAAGCTAATTCTGGAATTGTATTTCCCGGCTGGGGAGTATATTGGTCATTAAATCGAATAGAAGCTTTAAAAAAGCTAGTGGATGAAGCTTTAGATGCAACCGTGGATGCTATTAACAAACTATCCCAAGAGCAGGTACAAATGAGAGCAGTGGTGTTGCAAAATAGACTGGCATTAGATTATGTCTTGGCCGCCAAAGGAGGCGTTTGTGCGTTGGTAGGGACAGAGTGCTGCTCATATATTGTCAATAACTCTGGCGCAATAACACATGATATTTCAAAGATAAATAATACCAGGAAGAAGCTCCAGAATCCACCGGATAGTGGACCTTTTGGATGGTTGGGTAATTTAGGGTTTAAAGTAATGCAATGGGTAGTAGTGGGTGTTGTTTTATGTATAATATTGTATTTTTTTGTAAATTTGATTATATGTGTGGGAAAGCAAGCTATGAAGAAAGTAAGACCTATCCGGGAAATATATGAGTTATAGTTATTACTCATGTAATGGGATCAACAGGTGGATTGTATTGGTTATGGGCAATGATAAATGTTCTATTATTGTGTTCCCATTCATGTGCAATAACTTATGATACCTATAGGGGGTGTAGTGAGCACTGTGACGTCGAGTGAATAAAGATGGCTGCCGCATAGTCAATGAGACATGTGCTTTAGGGAGGAAGTGACCTATAGGTGGCCTAGTGAGCACTGTGACGTCGAGTGAATAAAGATGGCTGCCGCATAGTCAATGAGACATGTGCTTTAGGAAGGTATTGAGAATTCTTAAGTCACTTCCTTTCACAAATGACCACATGTAGTATCCGCCTCCTAGAGATGACCATTAGGTATTGGTTATGTTACCTCTGTGGGCGGATACTAGATGGGAGGTTATTCAAGGGGTTACCAGAAACCTGAGAGCAGTTTCATGACTGGGTCGGAAGAAGCCAGGTGTCTTTAGAGGTGCCCATGTAAATCCATTTAACATGTGGCAAGGAACTCACCTCATTGTTCTGTGTGTTATGCTGATTCAATTATCCTGTGTAAGCTGCTGAATCTCCATGAATAGAGCTAAGTAGATTTCTTACCTGAATGTATTGTTTATAGCAGTGTGTGTTTTTTAAAAGTATTTGTTTTTTTGTGTGCTTGATAATTGTATTCCCAGTAAAGTTTTGTTTATACTTTCATCAAAACTTTGCCTCTTGTCTGTTCATTCAAGATATTCACTAATATTTATGTGATTGACCAGTATACCTTTTATTATTTTATTTGTGGTATTATTTCATATTTATGAAATTCAGAACTTCATAAATATAAAGAAATTACTTAATTTACCATTACACAAGGTCTAGATGTAATGAGCACACATTTGTTTGCCTGTGAATTTCCTAATCTCTGTGTATGATCCATTTATCTCTGAATCTAGGGAGTAGTGTGTAGCTCCACCCACTCTACAAGCAAATTAAAATTATTTTAGTTTAGCCTCCAGTCAGCCAACTAATGCTTCATCAACATTCCAAAGAATCCTATCGAAATACCCACATCCTGACTGTTATTTGAACGTATGTTAGTTTTTTTTGTCTTGGAGTCTGTTGCAACAGTAGCTCAATATTCAAACATCCCATGAAGTAAATTAACACAACTGCTAAATGGAAAAAAAAAATTATTTTACAAAATGTGTAGATCCACAAGTTTTCATTAGACCTGTTTATATATTAATAGTATTTATGATCAAAAATCATAAGTTCATCAGATCATCTATTGTATCCTATGGAAAGAGGACATAGTTACATATTTTATACATACAGTATCTCTAGAAGAGAGGGTTCAATTTCCAGGGAAAACCAGTTTCTATACATCTGAAAACTGAAAATTAGCAGCCTCTCAGTGGGTCCTGATAAGATGCAGGTGTAGACTGGTTCTTAACTCTGTGCAAGTTTGATTGTAAGTACAGCCTCCCAGAGGGTAATGATTAGACATAGCAGAGGCACAATGACTCCTATAGGCAAGCTTGATTGCGGACCTAACTGGAATTTTAATATGTAATACAGGTTAAACATTTTCTTTCTTTCTTTCTCTCTTTCTTTCATTCTTTCTTTCACATCAACTAAAGATAATCAGAAATGAGTGCTTGAATACATGTATTTTGATACAGCATTGGCATGACACAATCTCCATTTTTTCCTTAATGCTCAATTTCCATGTTTCCCCCCAGCATTAAACACATATAGAAAAGTAGAATAAATAAAGCAGCACTCAAATAAGAAGAAAGTGTCTAGTGCTGCTAAAAATCACCAAGTGTAATGTCACTCTTTACACTTAAAGAAACATGTGATTGTACAGAATAAAGTAACAAGCGCATATAAATAAATATGTTTACCTTAAAAGATATATAATACAGGTTCTTTCTTAAAAGTGTATTTTTGCCTATATTAAATAAAACAAATACACATAGTGTGACCTGTATTTAAACAAATATTATGAATAAGAGTAGTCGGCAAACTTTTTAGAGCCTATTATAAGTTGGCTCTGGACTTATGGTGCATTTCATCTCACTTCAGGAGATTTGTAGGTAGAAATTCAGAAGTCACACCCACAGGAACTCAGGAACTTGATGGTTTAATGTAACAAAGATCCCAGGGTCCATGGTGGAAATTAAAAGTAAATATTTATTTGACTTTAGTAAAAGTATAAAGAATAATTAAAGCACAGCGCATTTCAACCTATATAAGGTCTTCCTCAGGTGCAGGTATCTCGTACACTGAATATCCATCATTTATATATGTAACATACTTAATTACAAAATAATATCACTTGTGTTAATTAAAAAAAACAAGTCAAAGCTTATAGTGTGTAAACATCGTAATCAGTCCAATACTATACATTTTATTTAATTTTTATCATGTAGAATTTCTTTTGTTCAGTGTTGCAGAGTTACATTTTTTTCCAAATATGTTTCATATTGTGTTGTCAGATAAACAAACAATTGACCTAAGGGTATTAATTCTAGAACTTTTTTCATCAATTTTGTTTTGAAAAAATAATCATAGAAAACAATTTAATCTCATTACAACAGGAATTTATTATAATCTTAATATTTTATAATCCTTTCAATTAACAGTAGACACATCTTGATTACTTTCTAATTAAATCATTTCACTCAAATACTTTGTAATTACGAGAAGTTATTAAAATTAGAAAACATTTGCAAGCTCAACACTTTTGATTATTAAGTCTATCATACAATACAGCCAAATATTGTATGTAGACATCTGGTAAAATATATACTTGTTGTTATATGCTTATTAAAATAAAAACACATGGGAGATGCACATAGAACAGCATTATATATATTGTGAAATACAGATTAACTGTTCATGGATTTATGATTATTACAAGCAACTTTAGCAAACTTAGAAGTTATAAGTAACTTCTACATTTAAACCCGAAGCATGCTTAAACTACACAAAATATTCATAAAATAAGTTTGTTTTATACATTTAATCTTAAAGGATAACTATCACATCTCTGCAAATTACACAATTATATAAAGTATTTAAAATCTCCTATAACTTGTGTTAAAATGTTTTTTGAGATACTTTGTTTTATTTTAAATTTATTTTAAAACTTTAAGAAATTCCATCATAATTCATCCCAGTCAAGGCACAGCCAGGGCAAACATTGCATATCAAGAGGAGAAAGGTTAGCATTGTTCAATTTCTCATGTTCTCTGTAAGCTTTCTCAATGCTGACTGCCAGGTACAAAGGACAGAGCTTTTAACAATGACTGTTTAACCCCTTAAGGACCAAACTTCTGGAATAAAAGGGAATCATGACATGTCACACATGTCATGTGTCCTTAAGGGGTTAAAGAGGGGTGGATTTCTACATATAATTTTATTTTCAACACTTCACAAATACATATTTGTTAAGTAGAGGGGTATGTCAACATGATATTAAAAATCCAGGGAAGTGACAATTCTCTTTTAACTATTAATATAATCATGTAGGTATTATCTAATCTAATGAACATAGCTGTGTCAGTGTTCATAGCTGTGTCAGTGTTTTGGGCAGACTAGATGTGCCGAATGGTTCTTATCTGCCGTCACATTCTATGTTTCTATGTTTCTATGTTCAAATCTGGTGAAACCAGATTTTCTACCTGCAGAGGAAGATCTGAGGCAATGCAATGAGAGGCTTAGGAGGAAAGATCCAGGCAAATCTACTTTCATGTGTACTACCACTATATGACTGTGTCTACACAGTCTAGAAGCTATTTGGGGTTCAATACCAGTACACCATCCATGTATGCGGAGGACAATAAGGTGAAACCAATGACAACCTACAAGAAAACCCTTATGGTCTTTACGCAGTTTCCCTGGAGAGATTGACTTGGGCTCTGTGAGTCACTGGGTCCATGGAAACAAGGTGTTGGCTCTTAGACAAGTATGGTGCTGGAGTGGTACTTCACCTTGGCGCCATCGTGATGACCTCTTAAGCAGACAATGCAAGATCACAGAAATATTGCAGAGCCTGGGAATCGGTTGACTGTCGCTCCTCAAATTCCTGGTAACCTGTTTTCTAGGTCCTTAGTTAATGAGTTAGTCTTTACTATAATAGCATCTGAATTTTATGTAACTAGTCCCAGTGGTTTAAGAGTGTCAATTATCTTATAGGTTGCATGTTTATTATATTATTTTAAATAATATCGCTTAATTTTGCAACTATGCATATTATATTTGCACTTTACATGTTTTTATACACTTGTATGTACAGTTACTTCGAGTTATGTATGTTGTTAACCTATTCATGTATATATTCATTGGGTGGTGTTTCCTCTCTACCTGATGTTCTTCACCTATTTATGTCTGTATTACCACAAAACAAAAATAGAAATAATACAACATTTTAAAATGTGAAAAACTAAAATATGATCCAAAAATAAAATTAACATTATCTTAAATGTGATATATGCAGGTGCACAATTACTGGTAAAACTTTGGGATTTTTCTTGTCTAGTCAGGAATCATTGTAAGACCAATTCTATAATAAATAAGGTGTATGGATCTTTCATAAAATAATGATATTAGTTTTTCAATATTTATCTATATTTCTACATAATTAACCCGTTCTTGCCAAAGATATTTTTTTTATTTTAGGAAAATCATTCAGATAAAAAAAAAAATATAAAAAATATCAGTACATTCAACTTTGAAAGTGTTGATCTGAAAGCCAGATGATTTATTTCACACAATAAAGATACTTTATTTTTGATTGGTACATTGTTCTCCCATTGAAGTGTAATAGAGAATAAATAAGAAATGATTTAACACTGGATATTGATATTTTTGGCCAAATTTCAAGTGCATTCTTTTGTTTTTCTTAAACTGTGTACATATTGCTTCTCACACATTTGTTACTTTTCTTGGACATTTAAGTTCACAGGCAACTGTACCGTGCTCTTTACTCATCACAACTAAAAATATCCTTAAAAATCAGAAAATAGGTAATTCCCTATATTTTTTTTAAATAACTGCCAAGTCAATATTTTAAAAGAAATAATTATGCAAAAGTGTAAAGAAATTCCATAAAATCCATGGTATCACTCATCATTAGAACTTCAACAAGCTAGAAAAGTATTCTGTGCCACAAAGAAGAACATTAGTTGGGGTTAGGTTCAAAACAAACAATTTAAAAGTGCAGTGATTAAAGGGGCACACTAAGATTTCCTTTAATAGATTCAATCGCCGAACCCTTAATGTCATGAGGAATCAGAACATTATGTCTGTAAACATTCTTGAGAGATCAATGTTCATTAAATAAAAACATATCTTCAAAATGTGAAGGGAAACGAGCTTATGCAAAACTGTGATTCTTAAGCTCTCCAGTGACATTTGATTTATAGCTAATTTATTAATTGGAAAATTGTAAATTGTTATCTAAGTGGTTTCCATTGCAGCTTCCAGCTTTGTTAATAAATTAATATGTATGTACATTATAACAAACAATAAAACGTCACACTACAAACATTGACACTTAATTTGAACTTAGCTGCTTGAAACTTCCATATTTCAAGACATTCAACCATTGAATGACATGTGCTTAATTAATGTCTTACTTCCGAGAGAATATCAATCCTATTGGTGTTCACTATTAGTGAAATTTTATGATTTTGCTCTAAGAGTTTCGCTAAGGTTTAGGATGATTATTATCTATGAAAAACACAAATAGGTTGTATTCATGAACAGAGGAGAGGAGAAGCCTAAAAGCGATCAAATCTCACTAGATTACAAAATGTGTAAAACACTTCTTTGAGGTAAAAACACATTTTTTTTATTTGATTAAAACAAAAGTAGGGTTACCACCTGTTTAGACTACCATTTAACCCACTCTTTGGCTTCAACATAATTATTCTTTATTCTAATAATAATAGAAAAAGAACCATGTGTTATTTGAAAAACCCACAACACTACCAAGCCTGACCACCACATGATCAGTCTATCATTTTTTTTTACCAATTTTCTACATTTAAAACACAATCAACTAAGCTTAAAAATGTTCTTCTTGACATCTCCAATTTAAATGTAAATGGCATGACCTAAAATCAGTGAGAATAAAGGTCACCCTGTAAACAATAAAAGTAGAATTCAAAATATTGAAGAATTTTAATATTGAAGCACAAAAAAACCCTTATTGAAAAAAACACCACTAAACAGCTTTTTTCAATAAGGTTTTTTTTTATCAACCCCCTTTTTTCTCAGTTTCTCTCAGCTTTTTTTGTGCTTTAACAATAAAAGTAGAACATCTACGTTGTCTTCCCTTTTCACTCTTTGTCTTAACCTCTTCAACACTCTTGACACATATGTTCTTTAATTGTATGTTATTAGGGTACTGTGGTTATGAATAGAACCCTCCACATATTCCTTTGCTTCTCACACATTGTCAATGATTATTACTTTGATTAGAGCATCAAAGGACACAAGTTAAAAACTAGAGAAATCTCAGCGAGACCTTTCTGAATAAATATGTTTAATTGCCCATTTCTTACTTCGTTGTCTGACTTTTTAACATTTACTTACTCATAGTCTCACTTTCTAGTCTCTTCCAGACTTACAGTTTTAAGAGGAAAAATTATATCCATTTCAAATACCAATATATAAACATAGAAATATAAAAGCACAACACCCAAATACCTAACTCACTAAGAATAGTTAGAAAGACCACAAAAACGGACAAGGTAAGGGTGTACAATAAATTACTAACTATAATTACCCAGTGGCACAGGTAGGATTATATTCAAAACTTCATTTTAATATGAACATGTTAAAAAAAAACATGTAAAAATAGTGTAATAAAAGAGTGTACATTGTGCCTTAGGAAAAATCAAACATAAAATGACAAATACTAATAGAAAAGCACAAAAATGCATTATGGCCCCATCTGGTATGCTGGCACAGGATGTGCACATTACTTATCCTATGGTGCAGTTTCTAACAGCATTTCAATCTCCCCAAGATCCTTCCTCCAAGATTGCAAACTCTACATGTGATAATGATTCTTCTTCACACTCGTTTTCGGATAACTTTGGATATATCTTGGTACCAGTCTCAACAATGATACTTCCTCAGGGAAAATGCACTCTGATTCTTGTCTTTCAGGCATTCTTTAAAAAATAAAATAAAATTAGACCATGCATTGTTAATTAAAATCATCAAAAACTGTGTTTCACATGTGCTATAATAAAGAGGCCAGTCCATGCTTGTATGACGTATTCTTCTAGGAAAAGATCCCACACTTGTAGAACTATTCAGGTTACTTACTGTAAAAATGCTGTGCATTGATTAAATTTGTATACTTCAGTGAATAAAACTTTTTTCATATACCTGCTTGTGCATGACATAGTACCTTTAATAGTCATTGCAATCGCGAATGCTAACTTCTAATCATATATAAGCTATGTATTACATAGCCATGCTTAACTTTGAAAAATGCAATACATACATTTTGGACTGATGTGTTTTTTTATGGTGGAAAAGTTATATAAAAAAAATATTTATATTTTTTAGAAAATGATCAAATTGGGGGCTAATAATACATATTTATTCACTTTTAGTGAATCAAATAGGTTATTTTCTCTGACCTTATCCTGGTCATTTGTACTAAATTTCACCTGTTTCTCATTGAACAGCAAGTTGAAATATTCATTTAGCAAACTTAATGCTGGAAACAAAGGAATCCTTAGAATTAGTTTGGACTTGCATAGCTTGTCAAGTGTGGAAATGGTGTTACTAATCCAGTTTGACAGCCATATTGAATGCCACAGATCTAATCCACTGTTCAGTCTTAACAAATGATATATTTCTCACAACTTGACGAATTGAATTATACAGCCACTTTAGCATTGTTTTAACCAATGCTGTTTTCAGTGTGAGAGACAATTATAAAACTACCTAAGCTAATGTTCTTTTTCATTGAGTATTAACGTATGGGGAAGGGGGTTAGTGACAAAGTCCACTTAACCTAAAGTTATAAAAAGAACATTTCAAACTGTATTTAAAATCACATTTGTTTAAAAATGCACCTCCAAGGAAACACCTCTAATTGTGTGTGTGTTTTTTTTTTTTAAATCTTTTTAAAATCTTTTTTTTCTTAGTAATCTTTTCCTTTTTTAACAATAAACATCAATTAAGACTTTTGACTTTTCAAGAAAGAAAATTTTGTAAAAAGATAAAAAAAAACATGCAAAAGTGATTTTTAAATACAGTTTGAAATTTTCTTTTTACAACATTAGGTTAAGTGGACTTTGTCACTAACCCCCATCCCCAATATGT
>NC_086321.1:47492391-47632391 GCF_036172605.1 Pelobates fuscus | reverse complement strand
ACAAAGTGGGATCAAGTCATTTTTTTTCAAAATTGAAATAAATGCATAATTGGCACTTTTGATCATCTTAAATACCAATTATGCCATTGCAACAAACTTTAAGGCGCATATTCAAATGTAATGTCCTACTCAATTACCAACTACATATCTATGAAGAGCTATAGATGCTAATTAACCAGATCGTTTCATGGTGGAATAGAGTTTTTAGAAACTAGACTATGATGACCGCAAAGTTTAGCATTTGGAAATTATGGAGAGACCATAACTATCAATTGGAGAAAAACAAAGCAGGACAGCTGTGACAAAATACGATAAGGTTAGTCTATTGTTTTGTCTTTGTGTGACCGGTATATTAAATGTTGCCAACATGTTGGAAATAGATACAAAATGGACATGGTATCAGTAATTGTAAGACAGGTAATAATTGCGGAGAAACGTAAAGCTCTATCCACAAACATCTGTCTGGCAATTGACTTGCTTGAAGTTGGGGGAAATAACCATCTTAGACAAAATCTCAAAGTTGTCTATTCACTATCCCCAAATGGTCATTTATTGCATTTTTCTCACATTGTCTACCTCTATTCAAGTCTGTTCAAGTCACTCATGGTTAAAACAAAAAAAAAAAAACAAGTTCACTTGACATAAAGCTAAAATAGTAAGCACAAAGACCACATTTAACCCAGATGCACAAACTGAGCCAGGTCTGTATAAATCATTTATTATATCATATCAAGTTGCATGCTTCTGGCATCCTGGTAGAAGACTGAAAAAAAATAAACAATTAATCAGGGTTTCCACTATCACCAGTCACAGTACTAGGAGATGATCATGCTTTTTGGAAGACTTTATTTATCATTGTTGATGGTTGTTTGTTCCAATAATTTTTCTTCCAAGTCAACATATATTTGTATCCATCCGGGGTTTTTAACAAATAGCCACCACTGGATCCATCTTTAAAATGTACCTGTCATTGTTCAGATAAATTATACACATTTTCTAGAGCATACAATCTGAGCTACGGATTGTGTTAGCAAATTAATAGATTGCGAGAGTAACCAATTTAAAATTAGAATTTTCTTCCAACTGTCAGTCAATTCTTCAGTATAGACCTCTGTGCTGAAGGTCTGAGCGACCTCCTACAGGTGGTACTCCTGCTCTCCTCGTCAAACAGAAAATGTGCATGTGCTGTGCTTGCTCTGGTTAGTGCCTAACAGATGCTGCAAACTTTGGCTAGCGAGTGAAGGAACAGTTGCCAACATGTGGGTGTTATTCAATACATTTGCCCCTCTTTGTGAAGTATCCCCAAGCTTGGCAAACAAAATGAGAGAGTGGTCTGAGAGTGGGAGCAACTAAGGTGGATGTTACAATATGTAATACCCATGAAGAAGATATGGCAATGCTCAATACGAGGTGAAGTAACTTTAGATCATAATATTTCTAAATTAATATATATTTTATATCCCTATAATACTTTGTACAGTCTCACACAATGCTTGAGGTGCGACTGCACACTAACAGGCTTATTTGCTGATCTCAGAATTTTATTGAATTAAATCTGAATGAAAAAATTGAGTCGATGATCTGGAAACATTCTGTAACTCAGTCACAATCACAAGTTGGCCATTTTTGCTTATTTGGAATTATGTGAAAATTCAGAGTTTGATGAATAACTCTGTAAAAAAAAAGTCACAGATCCATAGATGACGGTGCTTCGGAAGCCATATTTTTAAATGTTGTCATCTCTGTGCCAATGACATCAAAACTTACTTAAATATAGATATATTTTCTAATGAAAGTGCTTGCCATTTGACTAGCCCAATGCACAAAATAATAAAAAATGTCATACACAATGTTATTAGAAAATAATCGAGGTTTATTCTCTGAACACAAAACTGAAAACGTAATTGTAACATTGAAGGTAAAATCGCCGAACTACAACTATGCTGAATTGGATAATTTTTCCAGATCAGCACTTTTTCTGTAAATTTGGCAATTCACTTTTCAACTCACTACAAAGCAGTGTTTAGTGAATATACCGTAACATGTTAATAACTTTAAAGTGATATTATCGGCCTTTTGCATTACTTGTGGACCTTAAAGGAACAGTAAATTAGATTTTGCTTTATTGATGCATGAAGTAAATGACATTTTTGATTCATGACCATCATTTTTGGAATACTACCGTTTATCGCACTTCTGACATAAGCACTATCGGCATGTAGTTCGGCCTTTATACTGGCACAGCCAGAATAAAACCTATGTGTAAAAACGCCATCATGATTAAGGAAAGCAGAAGAATGAATAAACAAGCAGAATTTTTATTTGAAACATTATTTGGAACTCAAAATCCCTAGGTAGTGAATAAAACCATAATTTGGTTCACTGATCCCGGGATACATTTTTTTGTTAACGCTATCGGCCTTTTTAAATGCCATTACCACTAAAAATATCATGAAAAAAATCCCCTGTAGCTGTTCCCTCTCACAACCCAATCTGCAGTAAACTTGCATTCAACTTTATGAGCAGACACAATTCACAGAGCTCGATAAATTAGGTTACATGATTTGAATGTACATGGAAACCAATGCAGATTTCAACATTTTCACTTTTTATTGCAAATAGGGAAAAGTCAGTCTGTGTTTTTTTTTTTGTTTTTTTTTAAAAGAGACTGAATAGATTGCTTGAATTGCTCTGAAAAAGATCGGTCCCAAACAGCGCACTGTGTTTGTTAGAGACCAGATTCATTTACTGTATCTATTTTCTTAGTGTTAACCTAGGGAATCCTGACGCAGTCACCAAATGTCACTTTATCAGAGTGCCTCGTATTTGGCAAGATGAGGTTTCATTTTGGTTCCCCCCAGAATTCTATAGGAAGCAGAAAAGCATTATACTAGAGGTTTCCCCTAAGAGGATGGGTTTTATCTCAGTTTGCTAAAATAAACTCTGTTTCCATAGCTAATTTTCTATATCTCTGAAAATAAGAGAAGCTGAGAGCACATTGAGTCATGTCTTGAATCTGGATATCATAATCATGAATGTCTTACTGGAGAGCTTTTTATATTAGCAAACCTAGAGAACTTGGGAAATATTAACCCTTCCATACAGTATCACAAAGATTCAATGAATAGCATGCTATGTGTTCCCTGTTTTAAGTGGGGATCTTAAATATCCAATATCATTTAAAACATCAACTTCATTATATTAATTTAATTATATCATTTGATAAAATGAATGAGAGATCCTCGGGGAAGGAACATGAGAGTCCACCATCTCCTTAGAGAATTATTAATCTACATTTATAAAAGCCATTTCAGAACCAGCATTATACAGTAGAATGTGGCAGAGGTATTGAGTTTTACTTTTTTTTAGTTTTCTAAAAATTAGAAGACATATTGACACTATTGCAGTCCAAAGCTACGTAGAACATATTTGTCATGGTTCTTTACTATCACCTTACAAAAATATTGTTACCACTTTATATAACAAAACTATACAAGAGGAACAACATTGGACCAACACAGCTAATGCGCACAATGAAACATATGTCTTTATTTGCTTTTTGAAATATTTACAAATATAAAAACCCATTTAGATATCTGTAGACCCATTGCCACACTTAAAATTACTTTTTAAAACTGCCAAAGATTGATGGTTCAAAATATTGTGTCTCACTTGCATGAGAACATTGATGATGAAAAGCTCTACAAAATAAATTGTCCACTTTTCCAATTTTCAACCAGAATTAAATTTGTACATATAATTATATTTATTTATAGATAAATCATTTCTGTACACATTTATAGGATGTGATTGATCCATAACTGCGCTATAACTAGCTATTTTCATTGTCCTGCTTAAACATGATGTACAATCATTGTAGAGGAAGAATCACAAGATAACAGGATATTTCTGTGAAAAAAAAAAGTTACTGTAATTCAAGATAATCTGTAATTTGCAAAAAGAATGGGGTTATGAATTTCAGAAAGTGTAAAGTTTTTAAGACTCCATAACATTGTTCTGTAAATCCTTGTCCGTCTCATTCTCAACCAATTTCCAAACATCTGTAGCTTTGTAGCACTATGGTAAATGTCTACATAATTTGACCAAGCCGACTCTCTGTATCCCACTAACATATCACCTTACAAGTATTATCATTATCGCGCATAAGGAAAACCAATGAGAAAGGAAAATCAGTGTAGCGTGAAAATGCAGCAAGGCTTATTTTTACGCCGTTCTATTTACTGCCCCTCTGACGCCTTCTTCTTTCTTTTTTATTCGCCTCATTTTCAAATCGAGGATGAAGCCATCAAAAGAACTAACGGAACATGATTAGAAAGGACCTCTCCTTAATCGAAATAAAGTCATGATTTAGGTTTGGCTGTCCTCCAAATATTCCTGTGCAATCAAGCAGAGACACGCGTTTGAAGAAAGAGAATTGTAGCATTGAAGAATCAGTTGCCGTGGGAACGGACTTGTAAATACTTAACTGCAAACGTTAGCTGACACGCCGGCATTCTCATACTAAGTCTACTTTAAATGGATGATAAATTTGGTCTGGTTCCATGCTAATCAGGGCGATGGATATTCTCCTTCTACCTGTCGGCATTGTAGCACTCCAGATTACCGACCTGCATGTTAATGGATGCTGGTGTTCCAAAATATCTCTCTTATTTTGTCTAGTGTTTTGTAAATAGAAGTTGTGCTTTCCAATTGAGAAAGCCACTATATATCTAAAATAGATAAACATGGGAATGTTTGTGTGAAATAGAAAGGCTCCATGATAAATGCTCTGTTTTATCATTAAGGGCAATAGGACTATCTCTAAAAAATTTAGAGAATTAATCAATAAAAATAATTTTGAGCAAAAGTAGCTAAAATGCTAAATATCTGGGGAATGTTCCCAAACTGATTATTTTGCTTCATATTCATGATGTATTTTTATCTATGTTCAAATTTCTTTCTGCAATATAAACTACACCTCACCCATTTTTCTCAAACTTCCTCCTGATTGGCCTCAACCTGGTATGTACATAGCCAATTGCTGTCATCTTATTATCTATACTGTGCTTCATGTCCTTAATACGGGAAAAGATAATAAGAGGACCATGCTGTATATACACATTGATCAGCTGCAACATTAAAACCACTGACAGGTGATGTGAATAATATTGATTATATCCTTACAATGACACCTGTTGAGGGGTGGGATATAATAGAAGAAAATGAACAGTTAGTTCTTGAATTTCATGTATAAGAAGCATGATTGGCAAGCAAAGAGATTTAAGTGAATTGCACAAGGTCCAAATAGTGTTGTCTTGACAAATGGGTCAGAGCATCTCCAAAATGGCAAGTCTTGTGGTGTGTTCCAGATAGGCAGTGATTAGGACAACTGGTGAACCGGTGCAAGGATTATGGGTGCCTAAGGCTCATTGATGCACATGTGGAGCGAAGGCAGACCCATCTGGTCAGTTCACACAAAAGCGCTACTGAAGCTCAAATTGTGGAAAAACATAATACTGGCCATGATAGAAACGTGTCAAAAAACACAGTGCATCACAGATTTCTGTGCATGGGACTATGTAGCCACAGACCAATCAGAGTGCCCATGATGATCCCTGACCACCACCGATAGTGCCTTAAATGGGGATGTGAGCATCAGAACTGGACCATGGAGCGAGGGAAGATGGTTGCCTGGTCTGATGAATTATGGTTTCTATTAGATCAGGTGGATGGCGGGGTGCATGCGCGCTACCTAAAGAGGAGATGGCATTAGGATGCACTATGTGAAGAAGGCAGGCTAGCCGGCACAGGCAGTGTTCATGCTCTGGGTAATGTTCTGCTGGAAAACTTGGGGTCTGGCATTCATGTGGATATTACGTTGACACGTACCACCTACCTAGAGATTGTTGCAGACCACGTACACCACTTCATGACAATGATGTTCCCTGATGACAGTGGCCTCTTTCTGCACAATAATACACCTTGCCCCAATGCAAAAAATGTTTTATGAATGGTTTGAGGAACATGACGAATAGTTGAAAGTGTTGCCTTGGCATCCAAATTCCCCAGCTCTCAATTCGATTGAGCGTCTATGGAATGTGCTGGAACAACAAATCTGATCCATGAAGGCCCCACCTCAAATTGCAGGACTTAAAATATCTCCTGCTAATGTCTGTCTATTTATCTATCATTCTATCTATCAACATAAAGGAAAAATGAATATGTCACCCTCTTCTGACCTTCTTCTGATTTTCTTCAGATATAATGTTGGACTTTACTTCATCGAACGATTCTTGTCTAGAAAAGAGGATTTGTGTGTATGTAGGTTTTCAATAAGTTTTCTGCACTCAACCACTCTTGTTTTCATCTAGTTTTATTGTAAACATACAGTTAAACCTGTATGATGAGAGATTGGAAGGTAAAACAGAACTAGGGTATTTAAAAAAATCAATACTGGTTTGTTATATGAAAATTGAAAGTATGGTTATAAAATTTAGTGTAGATTTTAATATCACTATCAATTACAAACAGTATCCATTAATGAATGTGTATTTTAATTACAGATATACATTTACATTTTTGCCGGTGGCCTGTTTTGTTCCTCAATGCCTAGGAATATACATGGACTCAACCTGATTAAAATAATTTACATATAATTGCTATGTCTCAAGGGCTCTTCCACACGTTAAGAAACACATCTGTTAACCCTTTAATTATTGATCTTGCACAATGTCAAATGATCACGTTGACCCAAAAAGTGTCAATGTTTTGAGTTACGGTAATATTAAGTCAGTATCAGGAAGTACAGAAATTATATGAGGTTTATCCTTCAAAATGCCTTTCATCCAATACTGCATGTTCCAAGTACACACTGCAAGCCTACAAGCCGTCCTGATTTTGTCAGGACTAGAACCCTGCAGAAAGCACTGAAACAGTGCTCCCGGCATGAACCGCCAATCGCGGACTGACCTACTGGATTGGTAGATAGCTTTGCATGCATTCATGCCAGGCTGACCTGCCAATTCTACACTTGGAACAACCTTCGTTCTAGGTGGGTCTGCCCTGTTGGCTTGAGCCAGTGCGCTGAATCACATAATTACATCACAGCCCCCCCCCTACCCTTTTTACTCCTCCCACCATTGTCTTTCTTCACAAGACTGCAAAGTTCTAGTCCATGGATCTGACACTGCCCTTGTTTCTAATGGACTCTAAATTTAGGCTATTTGTTATAATCACAATGTCTCTGGGTGAATGGTCAGTTTCTCAGGGTCAGAAGGTGAACAGATACATTTGAAGGGTGAATGCAGAGCCTCTCAGGGGGAATAGAGCAAAATCAGTAAAGTTTGTTAACTCCAAGGGTAATTGGGCAGATTATTTTTGGCTCTGAGTGAATGGACAGATTTCCAGAGTATCTGAACAATTCAGCAGATTCCAAGGGTGAATGAACAGTCTCAGGGGTTCTAGTGTGCAAGGCAGAATTAGAAAATCACTGACACAATGCACACGTTTTCATGGTGAATTGTCAGATTCTCAAGGTGAACAGGTAGATGCTAAGAGTGAACATGCAGATCTCATTATTCTTAGTGAATGGGTAAGAAGAATTTCACAGATTATTAGGCTTGAAGGGCAGATTCTCATGGGTGAATACAAAGAGAATCATCATGAATTGGCAAATTCACACTGTAAATGTTTAGATTATGAGAGTGAATCATTTGATTATAACTGTACGTGGTCTCTTGATAATAATGCCATGAAGAATGGGAAGATTCAGTTAATAAATACGCATTTTGTAGGTTTACGGATTAGTTGGATAGTTTTTAAGATCACAGGGTTGGTGGGTAGAATCGCAGGGTCACGGGGTGAATGGATACATTTTCACGGTGAATGGACATCCAAGGGTAACAGCGAACAGGAACCTATCGAGAAAGAAACTATTTCTTGTCATTTGCAAACAGCAGAGAAGGAAGATGTAGGTACTCACAATAAAGTATCTTGCTGAATGAAGAAGGCAGTGCCCTTTAAAGCTATTTTTAAAAAGCAGATATTGAACAATTTCTGTAGCTTGACAATTTAGAATCTACATCAGGACAATTTTGTCTCTTTAAAAAGGATGTCTTCTACATGGGACAAAAGATTTAAGAGCAAAAAAAAAAAAGCAAATCCTTAGAGTCTTTGCAGTAAAAATGCAGCTCTGGAGCCCAGAGGCTGAAGAAAGGCCTTTTGAATTATCAATTCCCCTGTGTAGTTCATTGATTTTTCCCCAGCTCCCCTCCTTATCTGTCCTTTCCTGCACATATCTTTCTAATTGATTCCTGATTACAGACTACACTGGTTACAAAATGTTATTTGTCAAGCAGATAGGAAATATTCCTGTTTCAGTTCTGGACATGCACACAAAGTCTTCATCTCTGCGAAAGGTTATTAACCCCTTCAGCAGACGACAACTACCAGGGACAACTAATAGGGTGACTGGCATCTGTCACTTGAGTGATAAAAGAGTATTCTATATTTGTGAATGCCAGTAGGAAGCCATAGCCATCAGTCTTCCAGAAATCACTTTACCTCTTTTACAGTACCTGGAAACATCCTCTATAGACCTGGAGGGGATTACAGATTGTGTTACGGGTATCACTGCATGACAGCCGCAAAAGATATTTATGGGACTTCAATGCTATGTTCAGCACAATGCTCACGATGTGTTTTAACCCTTCGAATGACAGGGCAGATCTAGTCACTGAACAGCTCCCTTGCAAAATACAGGTTGGAAGGAGACACTCTCAGAGTTATTCATTCAAAAGGTTATTTACTAAGGTGAGAATTCAAAGAGAATATCACATTTAAGGCCAAAATAGTAGAAGTGCAAAAATTCTCAGTTGGCCACTCAGGACTAAAATTTGAAATTCACATTTAACCCTTTAAGGTGTGAATTGTTGGGAATTCAAAGAAAATTTCAAATTGGCCACAATAGCTTAATTAGAAAAATTATCCAAGTCATCTGCATTTATAATTGGGCTATTTTTACCTAAACATTTTTATATTGCGAGTGGACATTTCAGCCAGATTTTCTTAGCTTACTGTTATAGGTGCTAAAGAGCAGAGCTAACCCTACTTTGCAACTTACATTTTTTCACTAAACGGTGTGCTGTGACAAGTTTATGGGCCTCAGTTTGATTGACAGGTCACATCAAGATATCATAAGTCACTAATTAGCCACCTAACTTTAACAACTAATCACACTGGATGACACAGGGCTATTTTAGTGTGATTCTTCTGCTTCCCCTCACATGATATGAGAAAATTAGCATTTTTTAATATGGTCTGTGTACGTCTATTAGCCATAGGGCATTTCTTCACAATTACAGTCAAAGATCCTTTTATCATAGAAACTGTTACATTTAAAGCAAAATTCTAAAACATATTTGGTTAATGAAAGTAAAACTCGTGCTATTCTACAGCAAAGTACTTATTTCTAATGGTTTGTATAATGATTGCTTCTGATTTAACATTTGTCTTCAGACTGGCACCTGTTTTAGACTTGATAAATATGAGCCATAAAGAGCAATTATGGACAAAGTTCTAACAGCTGGGCAGTCGCCATGGAAACCGATGGAGAATTCTTGTTAATTGTTCTACTTTGATAAATGTATACAATGTATAAAGTCGATGAATAAAAAATATATATATAAAAAAGGTTACAAGAAAGAGAACATAGCAATGTGTATTCTTGCATATTCAAAAGATTGAGGGTGTAATAGGGGATTCGTATTCTTTGCTTGTCGACGTCTTCCATCAAAGACAGCAATGTGTCGATTTCTGGCTTTTTCAACTCTTACTCTGTTTTATCCTGTACCACCTCTGATGGTATGTTTTCTAAGCATCTACAACTCGTTCTGTAAAAAGGAAAGATCGGACTTATCACAGCATGAGGAGAAATAATTAAAGATAAGGAGTCATTTTAATTAGATAATTTGGCTTAAATTTAGGTTCAGTAGTATTAAAATGCACCAACCATCATTTTCAATCTGTTACACATATATTTAGCCCTTTCCGTTAGAAGGAGAGGAGTTTTTTGTTAGCTACATACAAAGAACTACAAAGCGGCAAAAAGTGCATTTATGTTCAATATGCAACAGAATTTACCATGTTCATCTTCAACTCATTAGCAACTTCTGCTCTATTCGCAGAGCTTAACATATTAATTATTTAAATTAAACTAACGGTATTAATTATTCAAAGTTTATTTCCAAGTTCCAAAAGACACCACTGAATGTTTAATGATAGGTTATAAAGCTATCCTAATGACATCACAAGGGGACTTAGATCTGGCCAATGTGTGACCTCACTGTGACCTCACTGAGACGGTAAAAGAGTCCAAAAATAAAAACATGGTATACGATAATTATAACTGGTTTAGCGATATTTGCACCCCCCACAAAAAATTACAATACTCAATAAAACATGACAAAATGCTTTTCTGCTTTTTATTCATTATTTTTTTAAATAGTTCAATTAGTGTTATGATTATTTTTTTCATAATCGATTTTAAGCAACATACAAATTATCCCATTACTCTCTAGGTAAAGATATGTTAAAAACTCCACTTTCTGTATCACAGAACTTATGACAAATGTAATTTTTTTTTTTATAGAAAATGAATCTTTAAAACTTTAGTTAACACATTTCTGCCTTGTTTATTATCGATAACGTTGGAAATGGCTGTTGACTTTTCTCAATGCTTAGCGGTAAAGCAAATTTTCGACTCACGGGTATTAAGAAGCTTTTATCTAATGAAGGATATTGAATTGTGAATAATACAACTTTGATATGATTGATGCCTGTCTGAATGTGACAATCTCTTTAAATAAAATTTGGAAACATCCCAAAAAATCCGCTTAGTACTTGCTTTTACATAGCTTTGCAGAGATAGATTTGCAACACATGCTAAGTACTTGTAATAAGGTTCTGTAGAAACATGAGGGGCCCACTCACCATCAAATCTCTTGAGATCAAAAACATGTTATGTAAAAAATATGCACAGATTTGCGATTTCGGAGAATCACACAGCATGTCGGAGACCAACAAATGTAATCACTTTAAAAAAATATATATATTATTGAATGGCAGACCTCCTTGGATAATTATATTCCAATGAAGACATTGAAATAGATGTGTGCTGTGCATGATTCTTCTGTAACTATGCAATCCTGCAGAGTATTTTTTTCCTCTGGACTCAGTCCAACCTGTTAGATGCTCCACCTCTACAGCAGATGGTGGGACAGGTGTAGAAATGCCAAACACACACATTTCACTATTACTGACCCTTTTATTATCCTAATTAAATGCCACAGTGTCAGGTTTTTAACCGCGGGATTTTAGCTACCATCATACTTAGGTGGTGAAATTATTCAGCATTTTCCATGGAAAGACTGTCAGTAACTTGCCTTCCTTATACGAGGTGCTGACGATATTCTTTGACCACTAATAAAAGCAATGACCTTGTAGAGTTGTTTAGATGGCTAAACTCATGCCGCGTTTTCGGATTAGGCAATAGTCAATGTTCTGCACTGCAAAAGTACATACATTTTGTTTATCTCTGTCCTCTACACACCCCTCAATAATTCCATCATGTTTCTTACATTCGTTGCTTCTACTTTGACTTGGCAAAGTTGCGCTGACATTGATTAACAAATCAAGCCTCTACTTGTCAGTGTTATCTTATAAGGCCAGACCTGTTGTGGTTCAGTTATGGACTAGGTGAATCGATGAAAGCAAATAAAAGAGTAAAAATCTGATCTTTGTGTAAGTAAAAAAAAATGTTAATGTTTGCCGGTATGGTCATGTACCGGTGTCTGTGTTCTTTCTCTTATCAAGGATAGTTACAGATGAATGGGAAATGAAATGTCAACTGTTTAATCAGATAGGTCATCTGATTCTTTCAATGATGCCTCCAAGTCTCAGCCCTCATCAAACTTCTCAATGTATCCTTTTATTCTTGTGTTTTGCTGCTTTCTTAATTCCCAAAGGTTCCTTCCATTGAATTGCTTGTCAAGTCAACATGATTCAAGCAGGATTTCTCAAGATGAAAAGCAGAGAAATATTATGATGGGGCTACAAGAATAGCAATATATTTATCCAATAGTTTAGAGCTTTGGAAATCCGTCAAAACCATCACAACAATGAATATTGACGAGTCGGTGCTCTTCGGAGTGTACTTTTTACTTGTCAGTTGTTGAAAAGCTTGGTGAACTTAGTACTTTCTCCTGCTATGAACACGACTGTAGCTATGGATTGCTCTTTTTGTTGATAGATTGACACTATGGATCGCTCATCCTGGAATGCAACATATCGAGTATACATTACTGTCAATTGCATATCCAGTTCTGGGGATATGTACTCCTGCATTTTCAATATCGAGTTCTATAGCATATTGTCAACTGGCCTGATTTCTGCTTCAGTTTATAGAAACATTGAATCGTAGAATGTGACGGCAGATAAGAACCAATCGGCCCATCTAGTCTACCCAAATTTCTAAATACTTTCATTAGTCCCTGGCCTTATCTTATAGCTAGGATAGCCTTATGCCTATCCAACGCATGCTTAAACTCCTTTACTGTGTTAACCTCTACCACTTCAGCTGGAAGGCTATTCCATGCAACCACTACCCTCTCAGTAAAGTAATACTTCCTGATATTATTTTTAAACCTTTGCCCCTCTAATTTAAGACTATGTCCTCTTGTTGTGGTAGGTTTTCTTCTTTTAAATATAGTCTCCTCCTTTATTGTGTTAATTCCCTTTATGTATTTAAATGTTTCTATCCTATCCCCACTGTCTTGTCTTTCCTCCAAGCAATACATGTTAAAATCCATGTTTATTAAACAGTAACAATCAGACAAGATTACTACACTTATATTTTTTGAAACATCTCTCACACAGGACTTCATAGTCTTTTAACTCTTTGGTCTGTGTTTTTATACCTTGGTTTTGTACTTTGGATTTATATAGACAATATAGTTATACCTCTGTTAGGAAGTGTCAGGTAGTATTTTATCCAATTTTATTACAGCAGTATTTCATTATTCTGTTATTTTAATTAGCTCTATATATTAGCTCCTGGTTACCCTTTTATTTTGGTAGCTGTGCTTTTATTCATGTTATACTAGGTTTTGGTGAACCATAGACCAGTTTTAGAACTATATTTAATGGCAATCCCCTTCTCCTACCATTCAATTTGCAAAATATATTTTTTCTACATTTATATCTATATTGTTTTATTCATAAACCCAACTGTACTCGTTATGATTTTGCAAAAGCAGAACAGAGACTTATGAAAATCACTAAAATGTGTTCAGAAGTCGGTTCACGTTAAAAGGGCAATTTAACTCTTTTTTTTAACCCTAGTTTCAGTAAATCAGAGCTGATATGCTGTTCCTTTCATTGATTTTTGAGGTTCTAATTATTTTTGATCTCAGTTGAAGTTTGGTAAATGAATAATGCCCGGACGAGCTTGGAGAGTCACAGCCTGAACTTGGTTGATGACGAAGGACATGTTGAAGGACAGGCTGAGGAGGCTCTTGAAGAAGTTTAAAGTGTACCTGTCTGCTGGGTAAAACCAACAGTATTTGGTTGTGCTGGTTTAAATAAAGATGTGGCCATTGCCCTTACCCACTTAACATGGTGTGGCGTTACTTATTGGGTATGGAAGGGCAACTGGATTGGTGAACGAAGGAGTCAGCAGTCAAGTGCAGTAAGTGCTGGCTGTAGAAGAGAACTTTAACTGTGAAAGACTAGTGTGCTGAGTGTGCACTAGTGTGCTGAAAACGACAGGATGTTAAAGTGATGTTTTCATTTGACCTACACCCTATGAAAAATGTCACCCCCCATGAATAATGTGTATTTCATCAAGATGGAATCTTGATGAAATACTCATTAGGACTGTTGGAATTTCACTGAAATGTCAACCCAGTCAAGACATATACAGAGACATAGTAGGGGCTACTTTGTCTCTGTATTTCTCTTCCACCTGACTTTCCTAGACTCAGGGTGGAGTCTATGTGCCAATCCCGACAGCCGTCACCAGTGACGCCTGAGTGGAACTTGCTGTGTCTGAGGAGGATCCCGTGGTCTTTTATTGCAAGTTCTACAGTTTTGTTTTGCAGCATTCTACAACTCTGGAACGTTCTCCATCATTATCGAGCGTGGAGTGAGGTTAACACACAGAGACAATGCTATCTCAGCATTATAAGGACAGTGAATAATTATTCATGCTTCACTCTAATGCTTCATGACGTCACCGGAATTACTTGATGGCATTTTGCCTTATTATTCATAGCTGTCCGCACATAATTGCACATATAAATCACAAAGAAAAAAAAAATGAAATAATGGTATATTTTTTGAATGTTACTAATTAAAAAATAATAAAAAAAAAAAACATGCATGAGCAGTTCCTAAATCATTTTTGTGTTTTAGAGGAATGGTTAAGGAGACATACGGTATACTTACCTATAAATAAAGCTTTGTTAAATCCCCAACATTGAAACAAGCAAGTAATGAATAATTATATAAAACCTTACCTCTTGTAGTTTGCATTAAAAAGGACACATCAAACTGGGGTTTTAAAATTCTAACATATTATATATATATATATATATATATATATATATATATATATATATATATATATATATATATACGCGGAATAGTAACAGGGTTATTCACCATAGTGAGAATTCAAAGTTATTTTAAGGAGAATTTTAAACTTTAGGCCAAAGTTGCAGAACTGAATAGATTGCTGACTTGGATAATTTTTCCAATTCAGCTATTTTGGCCTTAGATTTGAAATTCACTTTGAATTCTCACTTTAGTGAATAATCCTACAATTAATGAAGGGGTGTTCAAGTTCTGTTATCCAGAACTTCCTGTCAACAGCCAAATGTCACCCCCTCACCAGAGTAGCCTGCCTGATCTAACTTTTAAAATAACTGGCTTAGTCTGATGACACTAAAAATGAAACAAAAGACACTAATAGTTTCCTACCCCCACCACCAACTGGGGCTAAAGAGCCCAACATCTGGGGTTGAGCCACCACCAAACCCCATTATAATTATAGTTATATTCAAAGGCCCATGTGTTCTGACCCCTTCTATCAACCTGTACAGTTTCATGGTATTTATGATGAGAAAAAAAACCCTCAAAACAATCAGTTCCACTGTACCACACATCACAAGTTCTCTTGTTGATACAAAATACAGTGGGCAACAGAATCGTGTATTAAATAGGAGAAAAAAAATACATCTTGATTGCCCGTGGGAGTTATTTGTCGTTCGATCAACAAGCTTAAAGTACCATATATTTAGCTTTAGAGACCGCTTGTAGTAACCCTGTTTTTGCAAAAGAGCGTCTGTTTTTAGGTACTGAGTCTTATAAAGCAACATCACTAGGCAGAGAATTCCACATCTACCTTGGTCTTACTGTAGAGAAACGTTTACTCTGTTTTAGACAAAATATCCTTTCTGTAAGGAATGCATGACCGATTGCTCTTTGAGCAGTTCTGTTAAAGGTACACTCCTTAAAATCACTGTTCAGCAGATATCTCTACCCACGCATTTTATCAATGGGGTTATATCTAAAACAGCCTGTTAAAGCAGCATATCTCTTGTCTGAAGCTTTAGTAAGCTCTCCTCTTTTTACCGAGTTCAGACGCAAATCTCATTTTCACGCATCTATTCTATATATACTTTCTATAGTACTGTAAAATTTAAAGAGAGGGGGAATTTTTAAATCATTTTTACACTAGTATGTAACTGACCCATTAACATGTGAAGGAAGAGTACAAACAACTCTCTGATCACCTGTTAACCCCTTAAGGACACAACTTCTTGATTAAATGGGAATCTTTCCGTCATGTGTCCTTAAGGGGTTAATCTTGACCCCTAAAGCATTTTAGCTTGCTAAAGTGACTTATGAGTGAAGAGTTAGTTCTCTTCTTTGTTCTACAAAAAGTGGTGATTTCAGTAGAAATGTACACTTTTATAAAGTAACCTGGTTACACCTCCCTTGTTGTCAATCAGACAGCTGGTCCTGTTACTTCCTGGTTTGTTTAGCTCAGTTGAGCTAAACTCAAGAGGCAGCAATTGCTCAGACCACCTGCAAAGACTTCTCATTTAGCTGCATTGGAAAGTCTGTGATTGGTCAGCAACGGAAAGTCTGGCCGGCATTAAAGGGGAGGGCTTGTAAACGCCGTAGACAAGAGATCTTAAACATTTTCAACATCTACATTTTCAAACTGTTTTTAGATATACCCTTGATGAAAAAAAAAATACATACCGTATATACTCGAGTATAAGACGAGTTTTTCGGCACATTTTTTGTGCTGAAAAACCCCCATTCATCTTATACTCAAGTCAATGTCTGTATTATGGCAACTTACATTCCTATAATACAGACCAGGACCGCCGGGCTCATTACAAGCCCGGCAGTCCTGTTGGGGGCTGGGAGCAAGCTGTTACTTACCTTTACAGCAGCTCCATTCAGCTCCCTTCTCCTCCGTTCCTGAAAGTCTCGCGAGAGCTGCGGCCGTCAGATCGTTGCCATGGGTTACCGTGTCAACGCTCCGCACGGCATGCAGACCGCGAGACTTACAGTGGAGCTGACCAGAATGGAGGAGAAGGGAGCTGAATGGAGCTGCTGTAAAGGTAAGTAACAGCTTGCTCCTAGGCCCCCTCCTGCACAGCCCATCCACTGGACCACCAGGGAATAATATAGCCCCCCTCCCTGGCCAGCTAACAAGCAGGGAGGGGGGACAAAAAAAATAAAATAAAAATTGTAATAATATTATAATAAAATAAAAATGTAATAATATTAAAAAATAAATAAAATTTTTAATAATATTATAATAAAATACAAATTTAATAATATTAAAAATAAAAATAAAATTTAATATTTATATTTACACACTCTGCATCACATACACAAGCACACTCTGCATCACATACACACACTGCATTCATACACACACACACTGCATTATATACACACACACTGCATTCATACATACACGCACTGCATTATATACACACACACTGCATTATATACACACACTGCATTCATACACACACTGCATTATATACACACACACTGCATTCATATACACACACACACACACACTCTGCATCATATATACACACACACTGCATTCATTATATACACACACACTGCATTCATTATATACACACACTACACAAACGCACACACACACTCTGCATTATATACACACACACACACTGCATTCATTATATACACACACACTGCATTCATTATATACACACACACTACACAAACACACACACACTGCATTCATTATATACACACACACTGCATTCATTATATACACACACACTACACAAACACACACACACTGCATTCATTATATACACACACTGTAAATAAATATTCAATAAATATAATTGTTTTGGGATCTAATTTTATTTAGAAATTTGCCAGTAGCTGCTGCATTTCCCACCCTAGTCTTATACTCGAGTCAATACGTTTTCCCAGTTTTTTGGGGTAAAATTAGGGGCCTCGACTTATATTTGGGTAAATTTATACTCGAGTATATACGTTACTTAAATGCATACATGTTTAGTGGTATATCTACAAAATTGTGAATTTTTTTTTTTTATTCTATTGTATTAGAATTTGTGGAGTGTCCATTTAAAAGCCATAAACATTGAAGGTGGCTATTTAAGAACCTTCAACAATGAGAGTGGCTGTGTGGTAATGTTGGGGTATATGTTTAACCGGGAAATCTCAAAACACCTAGTTTTCTTCATATTGTCCGTTTCGTTTAAGGACTGGAAGATAGAAACCTCTGGTTAACTCAGCCGGAGTTTCTTGTATCACGTTATCTCCACATCAGCCTTTATGGGCACTCAGAATAAATCCCCTGACAGCAGTGACAGAATGTTAACATATTTCACAGGGGATGCATGATGTCCTCTTGCTTCATCTGGTTTGTTGCTGTAATTTCCGGCATTGCAGGTCATCAGGGGACCCACAGAATCCTATTTTGCCAGACTCGCGTGAATGTACTGGGTGTAGCTGGAAGTTGAGCGGAAGGGTGGTGTGGAAACTCAACGCTTAGCAAAACAGTCAGCCAAACCATTTGCACCTCTGTAAATGGGGTTGTCTTGAGCAGAGCTGTCAAGCTCCATTTGCATTTGAACAGTGTCAAACTGCATTTGTGATGTGATGTGTTAAAAGTGATTCTGTTTACCATGCTGACTTTAGATCACATAGAGCTGTTTTTTTTTTAAGTCACAGTCCTGACCTGCATTTGTTATTTACTTAAAGTGATTGTACGAAACCAATTGCCCATTTCAAAGCATATACAGTTTGTGCATATGTTATCCATTCAAAGCATTCATTAATCTATCGAGGGACAAAACATTAGTTTTCTAAAAACAAGAGAAAAAAAAAGAAAGATATTTGCACTACACATTTATATCTTTACGCTTAATTAAAATATATTGGTTATTTTGAAGCACCTCCTATTTTATGACAAACAATATAATATGCTGTAGATATAAGACAATTTTTTTTTCATGAATTATGAATGGCAATTCCTCACATAAGTCCAATATCATACCTCCCAACTGTCCCCATTTAGAAGTGACAGTCCCTATTTTAGGCCCAAATCCCTCCGCCCCTCTTTTGTACCCTATTGTCCCTTTTTTTCTAGAATCTCTATATTGTTTGTGTGTCTGAGTGTATAACAGAACTGAACAGAAATAATAATCTCAGCAATGTGTCTTTAAACTGCAATAAATTTATTCAGAAATCAGTCTGTGTAAATATGATAGAGAGTTCTTGTTCTAAATATCATTAATTTTTGATATCTTAATTGTTATTAGTAAGTCACCTAACATTTCTGTGAACAGCCCTGCCCCTGGTCGCACACCAACTCACTCACCTGAAATTAAAGTGTCACTGTTTGTGCATTTGAAGTGTTTGGAGGCATGCCTATCTGCAACTGTTTCTTAAATAGACACCAATGACATGGATGTGCCTGTTAGGATAATGAGTTTAATTTACAATATTTTCCTATTTGGAAATATTAAATATATGGGCTGTTGGATTTCTACTTAGCTGATAAAATAATAATTGTTTTGAGTTGATAACCTATGAAAGCTAGACCAATTCTTCTTATTATTATTATTATTAGTTTAAAGAAAAATTACAAATTTAAATAAAGAGGCACAGCTTTATTTTGTTAAACCATTCGGAAGGGATTTGACAAAAACTGTAACTCTCCCCAAATCACAGTAACCTACCGCACCCAGAGGGCTCCCGGGCCATCACTGTCATGGCAATTGGATAGAATTGTAATTAATGCAAATATATGTAAATTATCAGTGCACCTGAGGAGACAGCAGACGCAAAGTTCCAGAGAGAGCGAGAGAGACACCTTTTTGGTTAAAGTGCTTCCAAATGTTTTGACAAACAACTTGGCACAGGATCCACAGACTCTGTGCATAACACCACTGAATTGTGCTTTACTTTGGTTTTCATAGATTGCCCTTTAGATATGTTTGGCTTCAAACATAGATATAAAATATGACTGTCCAAAGGGTAGACGACAAGGTGCTATAAAACTACAAATGCCATGATGCTTTGCCATCCTTTTTAAAGACTTGTGAACGTTGTACCAATGGAAACCAACTGGATTGATAAAAAAAATGATATTTTAGACACCACAATTAAATACTATAGCACTCCTGAGAGAGAGCAAGATATTGGCATGATAGGCGTGAGAGATTAAAATATGTGTCTGTGTTGGTCTGAGAACAGAAAAGAGGAAACATCTACCACATTCAGGCACAAACATGCGGAGGCAATATTGGCATCATTGCACCTAATACATATATCCTTTGTTTATTCTGATTTCTTTTATTTGCACATTATTTTTTACTTGAGCAGTACCAAAAGAAACATCAATTCTGTGCTCCCCAAAGCAAGAGTAGCTGGACATACACCTCTCTGCATCTAGTCAAGCATTATCTCTGTTTAGTGTGCAGCAATATGGCAAAAGCTACCATAGGCATATTCAGTCCTGAACAACGCATCTTGTGATACAACAACTAGATGGGGTGAAAAAAAAGCCATGATAACTACACCATGTGTAAGGAAACCTGTCCCGGTGGACAGACATGTAAAATGAAACGTGTTTTTGCTGAACTCATGACAGTAACTGCGTCTATCCTCTGTACGTACTCCCACCTCTGATGCTCGAATTGAAGACTTCTCGAGGGCTGCACCGTCCCTGTGGAACTCCCTTCCCTTCTCCGTTAGACACTCACCCAGTCTCCACTCCTTCAAAAAATCATTAAAAACCCACTTTTTCACAAAAGCTTAGCAATTAAACTGTTAATGGCTCAAAAAAACATACCCCACTCCCTCTAGCATGTAAGCTAATTGAGAAGGGCCCTCAACCCCTCTGATTCTGTGCCTCATATTTGTCTAGTTACAGTTACATGTTTGTTAGTCCACCCATTGTAAAGCGCTATGGAATCTGTTGGCGCTATATAAATATAATAATAATAATACTAATAATAATACCTTCCAGGGTTACCAAATCTTGTATTGCAAAAAAAAAAACTCCCACTCAATGTGATTGTGTTTTTTTTTTATTTAGCATTTTTTACAGTGACTTATGTGCAGGCTTCTTTTTTTTCCCAATATATTATAGATTTTCATTTAAACCACTTCAAGGTCAGCCTCCCTCAGGTCAGTATACACCGCGGAGAGATATGACATATTGCATGTTGCTCACTGACGGTGTATTCTTCCTTTGTGACTTTCACAATCCCAGCCATGGGGTTCACCCTGTTTAACTCTATCACAAGCCTCTGTAACATTTTTCTGCCCTGTGGCGTTCAGGTGCCCTTCCTCCCGCTTGACAATGTTTTATTTAGTGATTTTTTACACATTCCATCCAAGGTCAGTGATGGTAACATTTTGCTACGTCAGATGGTAGGAAATGTGTTTCCGAAGGTCTAGTAGTTTGGCTATGTGCGCACATCAAGAGACTTTTAGTCTACTACAGCTAGCATGTTAAATGTTACAAAGCTTTGTGCTATAGCTTTAACCTCGGCCTATCTTCCAATTGTAAAAAAAAAAAAAAAGTTCAAATAGAATTTGCAACTTCCTTATTTCCTCAGACATCCCCAAAATTCCAACGAGAAAAGAATAAGGCATTGTCAAGTAAAAAGTTGCTAGCCATGGCATGAATTGTTTGGGTATCTGTTAGAGCAAAATAAGGCTGGGAAAAAAGTTACTTGGGTTTATAGGTGTCACAATACCTGTTAGGTCGCTGAGCCATTCTGGCATCAATTCAGACATATTGTACCACTGGTTCATAATCACGTAAATCTTGACACAAACAGCCACACGGCTGCATACCTGCACTATTCTTCCATCATGCATACGTGTCTATTTATGATGCCGAGACATCTTGCTTCATTTCCATCACACTCCGACCATTATCATTTCTGCAACATTGTGCCTTCCTTCTGGCATCACATGAGTGACGTAGGCCAGCCTCGAGAACCTTAGGGCTAATTAACCTTTTTCCTGTCGTGTATTCCATTATGGTGCACAGCATACCGTTGCTTGGTGTGACTTAGGTACAGTATGTTAGGCCATGTGTTTTTGTGACAGTAGAATAACGTAAATCCAGAATGCTCTAGCATCAAATAGGAGATAACCGTTTACGCATTACGCCCTTACTTTGACCTTAATCTTTTAGTTAGTAAATTCCTAACAAACAGCCCATTTTTAACACATTTTAAGACACTCCAGTTCATAAACTTGAGTTGAGAAAGAACATCTTTGGCATCCTGTCCATAATTGATACCTTGCAATTCTTCAGACTTCTGTGAAAGTGACTTATCACTCATTTGTTTTGATTGTTTTTATTATTTGTAATTTTTCATTTTATGATAGAGGTTTGATTTTATATAAAAACTCTGTGGCATTTAACAAAGCTGATAGCTATGGATACACACATGGCTTACAGGGTAAAATCTCCCCCCTCCGTATGCATATGGTGCTCGCGGCAATTTTCTATTTTATAAGACATACATCCAATTCCATCTCCAACATTTTTTTTTAAAATGAAATATGGACACTGATTTTCTGTTACTACAATATCTGCCCTTGAGTATGATTTCTTGCTTTTCGCAGGCAGATGGTAACATAGAGCAATGTGGGGAGTTGGACAGGAGGGGCTCAGATTGATGGCAGAGATCTAATTCTTCAATCTAACACCTTGTTCTGTCAGTAGAAAGGTGTCAAGGATTTAGCAGTCAATGCTCTGTCAAAATCGCTGGAGAAGTTATATCATTACTGCTCATAATTTCATCTCCTGTTTAGCTGAGGCCTTTCTGACCCTCATCCCTGACCGAGGGGGCTTTGCAAAGCTTAGTGGGTCCCACAGTCAAGAGAGCTCACATCTGTGAATGGCATTTAACTGTTCACATACCAAAAGGGACAATGCAATCCTAACGCTTTTGGCATGTGTAGGGTTAAACCACAACAGCTAATTCTTGTTATTTTAAATAACAAATCACTTGATAATAAAATAGACTTGCTGAGCACCAGAACCACGGCAGCTTCTTGTCGCTGTTACAGTGGAAGGAGACTATAAGTACAGTCCTTCTGTTTGAGAGGGAATAATGAGGACGTTTCACTTACCCAAAATCTGATTTTGCTTTACTAAATCTCTGTTAACCCAGATGATGAAGCTAAACGGACATAGGATCAATTAAATTCCAAAAAATAGAGGCTCACATTAATATGATATAGGTTTTTCTGAGTAATTCTCTTGGTCATTATAAGTATTTTGGATGACTGATTAAACAACTGACGATATTGTGTGTGAGAAGTCATTCCATTTTTGTTAAATTATGTGAAAACAGTTTAAAAAAAACAGCAAAGGGTCTGCAGCAAGGGTACTTACACCATAACCACTATAATTAGCTGTTACAGTTGGAGTGTCCCATCAATGAAGAATAGAATTCTGACCAGCATGATCTTACTTTAAACATGTGTTGACCATGTTATATCAGCTCAGATATACTATTGATTATTATACTATTGTAGTATGTTGAGTATGCTAGTCGATTTTATTGAATTGTTCTATCTTTTACCCCTTTATCCAACTTTCAGAGGTACGGAGAGGCCAAAGTGCAATGAGTAATTGATTCTTGTCAATGTGCCTTTCCATTCTAGACAGCCATAGACCATAGATCTCCACACTAGAAAACCACAGATCTTCAAACTTGGAGCATAACACAAATGTACCAAAACGGCAGCATTTTAAAAATCCTGTCTATTCTTCTATCATTGCTTCATTACACTAAAGATCGTATCAGTCCGAATTAATATAGTTCACGTATAAACCAACAACACAGTACTGTAGACCACAAATTGTCTCACATCGAGACATTATAGACTACAAATTGTATCAGACTGAAGCATGGCAAACCACATAAATTCACAAGAACCTCAGGAACAAAAGACAAGAGGGTGAAAGTGCTCTCTTTATAGATGTGCCTTTCTTTCTATTGGTTCCCCTGTAACGTCCCACATGAGAGCACTAGAGACCACATAGCATCCTGTGTTAGAAGTCTCCAGACCATCAGGTTTTCCACATAGCAATGCCTAATACTGTAGGACTTACAATAATGCAGAACGATAGACCACAATTCTACCTACACCAGTATACTATGAGCTATTTTTCATCCCTCACTGGGATACTGTATACTATTGTCTTCAGTTTGTATCCATGTAAACAAAGAGCTTTCCTGTATCGATGCACTGTAATGCACATTTTCCTATACTTCAGTACTTCTAGACTATTATAAATCACACATTTGCATGTACATTCTACTGTTAGGAATGGCAAAAGAGAAAGAAACATTTCTCACACACTATTGTGACACCAATAGAGTCAATAAAGGAGTACTATATTCACTTGTTCTATTATGCACTGCTGGTCTAAGGCCAGCTCTACAGTGGTTCTGGTGTGTATAATATGTCCCTGCAGGCTTTTCATTTCTGCTTAGGAACACCTCTAGTGGCAGTCACGTAGACGGCCACTTGGGGTATTTCCTATGTCAGTGCTGTACAGTGCGCAGCTCCTACATTCAGCATCTCCACGCTCTGCATGGAGATTCTGAACGTTCCCCTTAGAGATGCATTGTTTCAATGAATATCCATAAAGGATGCTGATTGTCTCTGCATGGCATTTTGCCACGCATGTGCAATTGCCTTTCAATACTTGACTATGGGAAGGCATTGGATTGGCTGAAATCATTAGTGGAGCCAGGCAGGACCAGTCACTGTCAGACTGATGTGGCATGGGGGAAAAGGTGAGTTTAAACACCTTTTTACTGCTCTAAAGAGGGGGTTGCAGGGACCTAAATAGTGGGTTTAACACTATAGTGTGAAGAATACATGTTTGTGTTCCTGGCACTATAGTGTTCCTTAAAGAGTAGTCCCTATTTAGATTAAAATCCTAACTGTATTTAACAAAAATAGAGTCTTTAAATATAACAAATTTAATGTTAAGATTAAAAAACAAAATACAATCACTAGTATTTGCTATTCGATAAATAAACTCTGTTCTAAGTCAGAAAAATTATTAAATTAATCAGCAATGACATTTTGCCAGTTTTTGTTTTATTCAATAAAACCCTCTTAAGCAAGCAGAGTGGGTTGATTAGAGGTGCAACCTAAATACAGCCTAATGCCTATGGCGTATGCAAGCCCCAGGTCCAATCTGTCTGACAATGAATAGGTTAATCGAGCAGTATTCTTTATTATCTTAACATAGGCTAAGTCTTCACTCAGCTACTTGCTAAACTTTCAAAGCAGCTTACAGGGGAGAGGGAAATAAGCCCAGCAGTGTCGATCAGCGGACGCTGCCAGGTGAAAACAGATGGGCTTTGAAACAGACACCCCTGTCATTTCCACACTATCTCTGCTCACCTTGCTCTCGGATTATCTGGCTTCACTTAAAACCCTCCGAGAAAAGGTCTGACAGTGCCAGAAACTGCTCCCACGTCTGCACTGCCTGACACGCTCACTTCTTGCTTGTTTAAGGCTTTAAAGATGCAGTATGGAGGCCAGGTGAACTGTGTTATTAAAGCAAAAAAGATACATGTTTCACCAAAACGGTTCATATACCTAGGCCGTTAATTGCTGCAGGCCCCTGCTGTGCAACATGGGTTTGAAAATCTGTTTGGTTAGTTTTTGCTTTTTATTTTTTGCTATTTATTTTATATAAGGGCTTATTCACTAGACTATGACTTTTGGAGATGTTGGATTGCAAATTTTAGACCAAAAATAGCTGAGATCAAAATTTAGATAAAGTTTTTCCCAGTTTATTTGGAATTCCTTGTCAGTTCTCTACAAATTCTCATTTTATTGAATAAATATATGTCTAGGACAGACATGGCCGTATAAACTAGGTTTTCAGGCCCAGCTTCTAAAAGAATTAACAAGTCAGAGTAACTCTCCAGAAGAGCTATGTATTGCACAATCCTGCACAATCATTTTATAGATTCCGGCGGTATTGCAAATGAAGGGTTTTATTTACTAAACAGGGAATTGTGGTGAATTCAAAGCATAATTTACAAAATTTTGCTCTAATGTTTAAAAATTACAATTCACTTTTAAGTGAAACAAAAACAAAACACTGAACCCTTAAAAATAGAAATCATCCCATATTTTTTATTGAATCCCCAATAGATCATATCTGTAGATAATACAAACAGGAATAGACTTAACTTGTATTCCATATGTAGCAGAATGTCTAAAGAAATCATGTCTTAGAGAAGCACAGGAATCAAAACAAGTTGGTGGACTCACACCCCTGTTTTATTTTTAATGTAATGGCATCATCACAGCAGGTGCGATTTATATGATTTCTGGTTTTCTAAATATTACTAACTGTTTGGCAATGCAAAAAAAAAAAAAATGTGCCAAGCCCAAGTGACTGACTTCAATGGCTCATGATCTATTAAGGTATTATCCACTAACTAGTGAACAGCAGTGAGTGTTCAAGTGACATGAATGATCCAATCATAATTCCGACAGAAATAGACAGCACTGGTGTCACTCAGAATTTAAAGAACACACTGCGCACCACAACAACTTAAGTGCATTTTATTGGCTTTGGCCTCATTTTCAAAATGCATTTTCTTAAACATTTAAATCGCTTTAGGTTTGGTTTGTTTTTAAGATAATTACAGCATAAGATCTAATTTTCTCTTAAAGCAACTTCCTTATAAGACATACACCGAGTGAGTGCATAATCAGATAAGCCAATGAGGGCTGAGTTGCTCGCATGACTCTGCCGCAGACTGCCCTTTTGTTAGTCTTCTTCTTTCCCTTTAGCAAAGCTTTTAAATACTGTGCCCAATCCCTAGATGTTGTGGAACTACAACTCACATGATGCTTTGCATGCCTTTAGAATGACGAAGCATCATGGAAGTTGTAGTTTTAAAACATCAGGGGATCTACCTATTGGGCACCCCTGCTATACAGATTATAAAAAGACAGAGAAAAAGACTCACACCAATCTCGCATTGGTTGAGGTTTTAATCAGGAAGACATTTTGTGATGAATTTTTTAAAACAAAACTAAGAGATTTGTTGGTGCTCAAACTGTTCCTTTAAGTGCAAGAGAGGTGTCCAGTGGAAATGAGTTAAGAGAATGGTGTCACGCCTAGGAACGGTTTTATCCGAGCTTACATTAATAATGAACATTTCTGATATCCCACTCCCTTATTGACCAGGGTATGCCAGTTCCTTTCCCAAGATGGGGAGATCCAGTGATGGTTTCTCCATTTGTAGAGTTGAGTCTACACCCCACCAGATGTTGGTTGACTGACATGGATTGCCTAGTGGGACAGAGTATATGCTTATTTTCAGTTAACAAAATGGTAAATGAAGAGATAACAATGGTGTGGAAATAAACTGTGTTTTATCTGAATAATGAACATAATATTTCAGCCTGCCTGTTTTATCTTACTCTACAACACATGCAGACTTATTGATAATAAATCATGACTGTCTGGAGACGCTGTTGAAAGCAACTGGGCATGTCAAAACCTAGGGCTGTTTGTGGAAAACGCCCAATTTGAGGCAGAGTTATGTACCATGGGTGGAATATAGTGTACCACTATAATACTCTAAAACCTCATCAGCCACATGCGGAGGTATCTTTAGTACAATTATTTCATATTAATATAAAGTGGATTATTTTCTTTTGTTTGTTTTTGATTCACAGATAGTTCCATTGTAATGTAGAACATTTATTTGTTCAGCTGGTAGAATTCCCAGCTATGCATGTTTATGTATACAAACAAGGAAAGGAAAAAAAAACATAACGAAAAAAAACACCCGAGGTTAATTAAGAACAACAGGAAATAGGCACACAAAATTAGTCCAAGAGATTCCCAGAGGGATGAGCCTACTGAGGTCATAGAGAAAAAGTGTTAAGTAGCCTATATATAAGACAAGCTTGCAGATGGACTTCAAACAACATTCATCTTGACCAACGGTTTCTAATTACTTTTTGGTTAGCAATAATTTGACAAGACTTTCTCTTGCACAAACAAGGGAGTTGAGTATTGCACTAATCAGCATAGCTCAAGTATTAAAGGGGAAATCTCTGAAGGCAAAACATTAAATACACAAACGACTTATCACTGTTGCAATATTTAGTTGGCAACATTTTTACCTATTGAGTTACGGTGAAAAAAACACACACAATTAACAGATTACGTTGTTACTAATATGTCGACGGAAATTCTGATTAATTAGATGGTTAAATAAATAAAAACTCTAAATAATTAGCTACTTAAATAACTACTTAAAATCCATCTATGTCCCCTGCTGAATCCAGATACATAATGGTGTAAATATTATACTATTTTCTTTATAATCGATGACTTATTTCAAATAATGAGAATGGTCAAGTGATCAAGGTCGAAATATCCATTATGTTTTCCCACATGCCTATTGCATCTCTATTCTGATGGGTAGTACATAAAAAGACTGCCCAGCAGTATGGAGAATTCCAATGCTGTAGGAAATAATTCTGTTTATATATCTGTTCTATAAATATTGTGATCTTCTGTGAATTGTAAAGACTTGACCTACGACCCGCATAATAATGTAACACCATATCTTTTCTTATAATAATATTGTATTCTGCCGAAGCTGTCACGCTCAATGTACTGGTTTTAAGTATGGAGATTCTCAGGTTAAAATACAATAACATGCTAAGATTATCGGAAGTTATCCTGCCACATATGATTTCTTCATCTAACAGGGCATTGCTTCCCATCAGCATAATTAAGAGGGGAAACTAGAAAATGTGATAATATAATGAATAAAACATTCATAAAGACCTTTTTATAATGAATCCAGTGGATGGCAAAACAACTTAAAGGGACACTAAATCAATAGGCAATAGGTGATATGGGTGTGCTGCCCATGTTGTTTAAGTCCTGCAACCGAAAGCATTGGTGTCTAGTAGATATGTTTTAAAAGCAGGGCTAAATATACCTCTAGTGACTGTCTTCCTGACAGCCACTAGAGGGTGCTTCCGCAGCAACAACCTACTTTGACTCTGTTATGTGACTTTCATCGTAGAATGTCATCAATTACTACTCATTGGGAAGCATTGGAGTCAATGCTTCTCTAAGAGAAGCATTTGATTTGAAATGTGTGATGCTTATCACACATGCTCTTTTTTGTTTACTACTGAGTTATTTTAGAATGTATGCATTTATGTTAAACACCTAGATGACTTTGTTTATGTATATAGGTTGCTGTTAAGGTCCTTTGGACTGTATAGCTTGCTCTTCCCTAAAAAAAAAACAAAACTTATTTTATTCTGGAAATGTGCATGTTATTATTTTTTATGTATTCACAGAAATTGTAAAAAGGTACATATTAATAGAAGATATTATAAGCGTGCATTGCTTTGCAATACCTCTGACAAGTACAGAAAAATTAGTCTTGAACTTGGGTAGTCAACTAGCAATATATATATATATATATATATCATTAAGTGGGCGAAAAATCAACATTGAAAACAAAATCGTGAGATATGCCACTTATTGGTATTTGTAAAGAATGTATTAATATTTTGTGGGAATGCAAACCCCCAAAATACTATTAGTATCTAAATATTTTCTCTGCATGTGAGCATATTGCAATGTTTAGTAAATTACTTGCTTGACTAAAAAGACACATCTAACATTCTTCTCCGACTGAGAATGTAGACTTTCAACTTAGGTGAGGACATATACCTAACTCTGGCATTACTATTATTTTTTTACCTGAAAATTTCACACAAAACACAATGATGTCAAAAGACAAAGTGTTTATATCAAGCACAAATGTATCTTGGGGAAAAAAATACAGAAAAGGGACAAAATAAAAATTTGATCTCTAGACCTCATCTAGTCACTGACGAATGATCCGATGTGAGATCAGGAATTGGCTGAAATACCTTCTCAATCCCTGGTCGTCTATTGCCTCCGTTATAAAATATTGATCATGTCAATGTGTGACATCACATCTTCCCTATTTGTGGGAATTCTTATTGACATGTCTATTAGTTTCATTAAACAATTAATAAATACCACTCAACACTACTGAATTACAGGAAGTGGCAGCTTCTCTGTGCACCCATGATATGCATTCATGCCTAGAATCCAATAAATGTATTCGCTCTCTTTGCAGAATTGCTCATTATGCTGTGTGTTCAATGCTAGAGAGAGAGAGACAAGGGGGTAGAACAAGACTTTGTGTTTCATTTGAAAAACAAAACAAAACATATATATATATATATATATATATATATATATAGTGATTTGTGTGTATCTTTAAATGGAATGGTATCTGCCTTTCTACAATGCAAATATTTAGACTATGAAATGCTCACAAATTTAAAATCTTATGAAATGGTTAATTTGTCCCTATTTATTAGCATTGTATATCTTGTATACATTGTATACTCTGTAAGGTTACAAATAGGGCATTGTGAATGTGTGGAAGGATATTGCCGAATTCTCTGCATCGTGATTCAGCCTGTTCAATGATACAATACCTCCTTTATATAATTCCTAAACACAGCGCCCTCTCTTGTTCCATCTGGCTCACCGCATTTAGCATTAATGCAGGTATTTAAATGAAATATGGACCACTCTCATAGGATGACCACACAAGCCTGGCAGACGTCAGCCCTCTCGTGTATGTATAAAACATCACAGCAGATGCCTGAAAGCCTTTGAATTTGCTGCAAAAGAGCGATATTAAATATTTTTTTTAATACAATTTTGTAATGCGTTTTCTCTACAGTGTTTTAAAAGTAATGATAAATATCATTTTAACACTGATAAAGAACTGTATTCAGCAAGATTTATTTGGTAAGTGCATGCTTTAAGAGGGTCTATCCTGATGGAATATTGACATCTTCCAATGTCTGGTGGGATTCCTAAATAATGCATACCAGGGAGTCCAGGGCAAATGCACACCTGTATGATAACCTTCAATGCTACATCATCACTGGCTGCTAAGGCACAGCTGGCATTAGATGATGCACTGATGTGATGGACGCTGAGATCCATTATTATTCAGTTTCGATGTTGCTTTAACCACTGGGGACTCAATCTAAATTGAGGCATAAAAAGTAGCAGACAATTATAAGAGAAAGGTGTCTTCTGGGACTCCGGATGTACCATTAGCTGCAGAGAGGTGTGAAGCAGAGAATATTAACCTTTTAGTGTTTGAGATGCAACTTAAATGAGATTGCTTCTTACAAACATATAGACTTCATCCCTGCATTGAGCATTCATTACAACGTGATCATGATTTCCATGAGAAGTAGGAAGAGAATTAAACAAATACAGAAGGACAGTACAGCTAAAAACAGAAAGTCTCTTTTCCTTGAAATATCTTTCTCAATCTATATGTTTACCTCTGTACTATGTTGATTGCATTTTTTAATAGGTCCAGCTCACTCCGTGTAACTGCGATTCACATCCTATAAAGTAGATAAAAATGGTGCTGAGCAAGAGAAAATATGGGAATCCACCAGGGGACTGGTAGTATGGAGACATACCACAACTGTACTGCTTTCTGGTTTGATCAACTTGCAATTTAAGTGTTTTTACTTGTAATACCACATATTTGCCACAAGGGGAAATTATTCTGAACTATGATTGAACTAATTGCAGACATGTATTTTTCAAAAGTCATTATTAAATAGTGCCCAAGCATTATAGGAAATATAGGTCTCAGCTGCAATCCTAAGGTATTTTCAAGTGCAGAGATAACTAAAAACAAAATGTTCTTCTGTTGCAGAGCTACCTCCGCTATCATAATAGCTAAATATTGGCCTTCTCTGAACTCCTGCAATGCACAAAAGATGTCAATAGCACTAGATGTAATTTAAATAAAAATGTGCAAGAAGGTCACTGTGATATGAGCTGACTGCATTTTTTATGAAGTCCATTCTACATTTTTGTCAAGCAAGGCAAAAAGAAGTTAACAGAGTTTAGACCAGATCAGACACTATTTGAATTTTACCTAACAAATGCTAAAACATATGGGGTAACAGTATATTTTAAACCAGTGTTCTCCAACCCAGTCCTCATGGGCCACCAACAGTCCAGGTTTTTGTCAGAATCTCCATTGGAATAAAACCGGGAAATACAAAAATCCTGGCTTGTTGGTGGTCCATTGTTCTATTTTATAATATACATTTTAAATATACAAAACAAACAAACAAAAAACTAAAAATGCAAGTAGTTAACTAATGTAAATTATACTGTGATTTGTAAAAAAGGAAACCAAAAATATAATTTTACCTCTAATAAATATAATATAATAAAACAAGACTATCACCTTGAATATGCAGTGCCATATTGGGACATGTATTCAAGCAGGACATTAAACCAGTAGAAACGTACAGAAGCTCTCTGCAAAATTAATACGGAGAATTGAAGATTTCAATTCTGAAAAAAGGCAGCAAAACTGTATTTGTTATTGTAATTTTAATATGTCTCAGAGTGTATATGATAGCATTATTTATGATATGATAGCACTACATACACATATAGAGGGCTATTACAAACGTCTCTATGATAATTTGTTCATCAACAATAAAGGCTTAGCAAAGGGTTCGTTACAATGATAACCCAAAAAATGTGGAATTCCTCAATTAACGCTATATATTCCATCATTGTTTTACTTTATTTTATATTTATATAACACCCACTCAGGAGCTGTCTTTAACCATGTTATTTATTGTAACTCCTCTTCTTGGATTAATTACATTTTTTATTCACAAATGTACAGAAGTGCTTAATACACCCAAGTAGTATGACTGGAGGCAATCTAATTACAGTCAGAAGACTTGTCTAAAAATCTTGTTTTATTCTAGATTTCCAATTCTCAGCTACATTAAGAGAAATAGGCTTTTTCTCTGATGTGAAAATGAAAGTTTTTGATGCCTGAAACAAAACATTCTCTTAGGATCCTTCAAACTATAACTAAAGCAACAGAACTACAATAACATCACCACAGGAACATTGAGGTCAGTCATCTAGCTCCCTGGCGTTTCGAACAGCTGGTGGTATGGGGGAAATAGAGAGAGATAAAAGATATTTCGAGACAACTCAGAGTTTGCACTAAAGCATTTCAGATGACCAGCTTGTGAAGGCATTACTATACTCAAATCATTTTAAAGCATTTTCCAAAAATAATTCCAAAAAGTCTCAGTACACACTATTTAAAAGAAAGGCAGCAGGAAACTTCCTAAAAGTCTAGCTTTTTTGCCCATAATTTCCATCTATTTTAGAACTATATAGAGAAATCCATGTTAATATTTAGAAAGTATATAATTTTTTTTGCATTTGTGGACAGCTTGGTATCCCTTATGTTTAACAAATAAAGGGTTTTGTGAGTTCTGAAAAAATAAAATTAAATGTAGAAATACACACCACTGTATTCACCTCTCTCCTGCAACTGAGGTTCCTTCTCAGTCCTTGTTATAAGCTCCGACCGTTGCTCCTGTCCAAAGTCATTATTAGGTTCCAAGAACACCTGGTGGTTGAGCCCACAGGTAAACTCAATGACTCCTACGCTAACAGAGGGATGGGGATATGTTACTTATCTATTTATTTTATGTCCCCTCCTCTCTATCATCGGGCTGACACTCGATTAAAGCATAGCCAGGTATTCAATGCTATATGCTATTTCACCATACTACCTAAGTAATAACGGGTTAATCAACAAAGTATTGTTACCCAGAAACCCAAAAGTTACCTGTAACGCTCTTCTCCTACATTGCTTGACCTGATCTTTCCCTTATAGACTGGGGTAGCAGCTGTCTGATGGAAAATTTAGAATAGAAAACACCAATAGCCTCTTATGCCCCTCCATCAAAAGTAGAGATCCAGGGCTAAAGAAACAAACATCAGGGGCTTCAGCCCCCAAAGTCCAATGGTAGCAATGCACCTACCAGCCATCACACAAAGAAATTGCAGGGATGAGTAGAAACAGAAGTACTGTTTCTCTTTCTCCACATCCAATACAATGCAGGCCTGGCTGCACAGGTCTTAACTTGCTAGTCATGTCAATTGCTAAATGTATAATAAACATGTAGAACAAAATGTAGCATCATGTGAATATGGTTAACAACACAATGTAGAACATTTGGAAAATCCAGACCGCTTGGAGTACACATAAACTGCTTGGGCAAACTCCATGGAAATGGAACTGGGCAACAACATCTTGGATATACCACATACAGAAATGCATGTGTCAAAATCTGTAGTTTGAAGGAATGTACAGAATTGAGCTGTGATCAGCAAACATACCATAAGAGTTTACTTTCAAATGTGATCCACTTATTTTTATGTATTTAGTGCTGCTTTAAGTATTTCCATCTCACCTGACAATCTTGAGAGTAAAGGAACACTGGAATTTTCAAAGCGCAATTGTAGGAAAAACAAAAGGTCATGGCAGTTCTTGATAGAATGTGACTTTCCTCTAGACTAAATCACTGAAATTATACTCACTTTGAAATCGGTTTGACGATCACTACACAGCTTGCTGTAATCCTCTGCTTGGTTAAAATGAAATGGTGCAACTTGCTTTAGAGGAATACAGACTTAAGCTTGTTGGTGGCTGTGGCCAATTTGGATTGTACAATGCTCTACTAAATTCCCCATAGTCGATAGTCACTATATGGAGAGTGCTTTATTCATCTCATCTCACGATAGATACAATGCTTGATATAGTCTAAGACTACCTTGGCTTAAATTCTCACCTGGATGCCCACAGCCGATTAAATGACTGATTTTCCACTTAACCAGGTTCCACTCACTATTTTTCTCCAGTGGCAGAAGGAAGATAGCCACGTGAAATATCAACATGATCTGCCTGTTCGTCCATCTGTCTGTTCATTTGTCCATCCATCCACCCATCGTTCCATCCGTCCATCCATATGTCTATCTATCTATATTCCAAATTTACAACTGATATTATTCAGATGAAATTCAATTCATTTAAATGTAATTTACATCTATCGATTCCACTGTAATTAGCTGTATAAGTGTATAAAAATAATCCCAGAAAAAGCTAAATGAAGTGTGTAAAGATGTGAGTTACAAAAGAATGAGTATGCTAGTTTGCAAACCATCAGAAAGAGCAAAAAGTCAATTCAATAGCAGAAAGACATTTTGAGGATAGCAAAGGTGGAGACGTTTGGCTTTCGCCTATTGTAAATTAATTTTAGCAATACAACCATTATTAAATAATCTTCTCCAAGCTCAGTAGCTGGGCATTAACTAGGCTCCAGTAGAAGCATCTGAAAATACTATTAAATGATGCTTTTGCCCAACGTGATATATTTAGTGCACGAACTAATGACTAATATGTATGGCAGACAACGTTGGGGCTGCAATGCTTAAAAATAAAAGCAATGAAAAGCTCATGTAAAAGTGATGTCTAAGAGCCCCATGACACCACTCTATTTATGATATTGGATCAACTCTTTTGGTTGATGTAGTGCTAAAACCAATTTTAACGTATTTTTTGTAGGGTGTAATTAAAGGCACAGAAGAACTCCATTTACTGTCCCTATGAGTTGCCATCTGGTGTGAAGCATTAACCTTTTCAGGTCCAGTTTACTGATGTGCATTCCTATACCCTAGTATTAAGACTCTGTTACTGGTTTCTCGGGTTTTTGTAGACTGCATTCTCTGTGATGCTATAGGCTGGCTAAGCATCATAGTACATGGAGTCCACACATCTGCAGTGTCCTGCCTGTATATCTGCAACAAAAGAGTTGGCTATTTTAAATATTTCCAGGCAACGTAAATCTCTCTCCGGCAACCTTCGGGTTAACGAGAGACACAGGGGTAAAATGAGGCAAGATGTTTTCTAAAGTATCAGTGACTCAGTCTGATTAACACGCGTAAATACTGGATGATCCACGGCAGATAGTTTCATACTAATCCCAGAACATCCCAGAAATCTAGGAGTCTCCTGAACCCCTGCGTTAATCTGGCGGTGTGAATTAATCTTCGCAGAGTGCCATACTGTGTTATGCTAAGGGCATGTCTAACAGGTGCAAGTCAGCTTAGAAATCTCCATCTGTAGCCAAGAGGTTTTGTGGAATCCAAATGACCATCCATGACCCCTGCCCTCATTGCACTGACTCGTTTAAGAGTATAGTAAAAAGTCAAGACATAAAACAAAATAAACACATAAAATGTTTGTTCCTAATAAAAATCAAATAATAATTTCTTAAGGTGTGAAATTCAATGGGAATTCAAATACAATTTTATGCTAGGTAAAAAAAAAATACCAATTTAAATACACAGTTGAATTTGGATACTTTGGTCTAAAATGTGACATTTTATACTGAACACACACACACGCACACACGCACACATGCACACACGCACACACGCACACACGCACGCACGCATCCACGCACACACTCATTTTTTAAATTCAACTGTAGTAGTGTAATTGTTAAAACATGTCTTCTAGCTTCATTTATTTATTATGCATTGACATTTTCTGATTCCGGTGGACTGATCATTTGACCATTTGATTATGTCATAGCGTTTTTGGACCCGTTTGCATGTGCATTATAATTGTTTATGGCAAATAATTCCATGTTTTAGTTATCCATGCATGAACACCAACTCACACAGCAGGATTTATATTCCGTGCACCTTTTCAAATTTGTCTGGCAACCACTCTTTTGAAACAATACAATACAATTTACTTATGAAAATGACACTAGCACACTGGGAAACAAAACAAGTGATAATTCTCCACTTAATTCTTCACACTACAAAAGTTATTCAAATGACAGTTCTTAATGTCCAACTAAATACATTTTGGGGGAGATTTATCATGCCAAAATAAGTCGTATTCTGAGTACAAAGTGCTACATGTTGAGATTCAGTGTACCTGCCAACTAGAGTAGGGGGTAAGTTGTGATGCAAGAGGTGTCTTGGGTAGAGGAGTTAGAGCTGAAAAAATGCTTCTTGTCAACTTATCGGGCATATATATATATGCATGTGAAGGAAAACCTTTCAAATTTACTTTTTACACAGTTTTCTTAAACATCTGTTGTGTTTAAAAACAAAATGCATCACAGGGGAAATACGGGCAGAAAACAGGCAAAAAAGTACAATTCAAGACCACTGGGAGTCATTACACAGTAACAACCCCTGGATGTTGAGCTAAGGTAACATCCCCAGGATGTACTTGAAAACCAAAGTAATCTGAATGTACCTTTCCTGGTTAAATACTTTGTTATTATTATTATTATTATTAATAATAATAATATTATTAAACATCTATTTTAAATAGATGCTGTGCATAATTTGCAAGTACCTACCATCTTGAATGATGACGAGCGAATTGTGAAATTGCCTTTGTTGTCTAATAGTTGGGACAATTCTATATGAAGTGCTGTATGTAACATATGGGTATTGACTATACTCAGTCATTATCGTTTTCTGCAAAAAGCCAGTGGAAAATATAACTGAAATATCCCTTTATTATTCAAGTTCATCAAATATACAGACCAACTTGATTTTCCTCTTTTTCGTTGTGTGGAAAATGAATGTCATGAATTTTAAGTCTCAGAAAATGTATTCAGGTCCAATAGAGGTCAAACCCATGCTGGGGCAGTTGGGGAATTTTGCCCATTGCTTAGAAATTCTAGAAGTCAAGCATGACGCAGGCACAAATTGACTAGTTTCCTTTTTTGATGCACTGGATATTTCCCATTTCATTCAGAGACCATGAAGAATCAAAAATTTATTAGAGATTATTAATAATATTATTTTATCTTTATTCCGTTCACATTCAGATAAGAGAAGAGACAGATGTTTTGAAATTAAGTTATACAAAGGCAAGTAATTTACATTTTGTTAGTATGTAGCACATACCGGATGTCCAAGGTCAGACTCGAACATCCATATTGTGACCTTCCCATCTCTTCAGGAGAAAGACTGAGAAATGAATTGACGAGTCCTTACATCTCATCAGTTTCCAGTCAGTAGGGATGAGGGAGGAGAAGAAAGGGAAATTAATGTATTCAACAAAAAAATGCCAAGAGCAAATTATACGCTGTTGTATATATAAATCAACGTGTATATTTTTTAAATGGATGAAAAAGAATGTGGATCAATTTGCTTCTTCAATGTAAGAACAGCCTAAAAACTTTTAGGTAATCAAATCCCTCACAATTCAATTCACAGATCAGCCCAATCAAATGGAACTTAAAACATATATGATGTTCTCTCAAAATATAGAAATGTTATGTTTATGGATGACGACATGTTGTTTGAATATTCCATAAACCTGAAGAAGGATGCTCCTCAGGATGGAAATCTGGGTTATGGCAGCTTAGTTTTTTATGGTAGGTTTAGTGCAATGGTACCTATAGATTTCTCAATTGTTATGTCAAGAGCATAGAACGATGAAGACAATGGAAATTACGTTTTTAAACTGTGCCAATCTGACGGTGTATTCCTCATTTATCTATAAAAAAAAACTCAATGTAACCATTCAGAGCTCCTTCACAAATGGCTTTTTCTAATGATCTCTGAAGACTATCACTAGAAGTAAATCATCTGAATTGATTCCTGAGATTGTCCTAATATATTTAACTGCATATCAGTATCACAGTATATTAGTTATCATGTACATACCCCTGAGTGAAGCCTGCTAAGAGTCTCAAATATCCACCAGAGTGAACCATGCAGAATATTTCATGAAAATATCTACCGCAATAGATCCATCAGTGTGTCTTACTGTATGGACAAGTAAATGGACCCCGAGAGTAATCCACAGTATATATATAGGAATAGACCTGCAGAGGTACTCACAGTTTATACAACTAAATAGACATAGAGTGTTACTTACAGTATATAAAACTAAAAGAGTTTGCTGAGCATCTCTCAGTATATACATATAAATATATAATACATATACTGTATACGATAGATAGAAAGACAAATGTCTTTGTAGCAATATAATCATTGTTATTCGCTTCACCTGTCAGTGGTTTTCATAGTGTGACTGGTCAGTGTATATACAGAGATAGATAGATAGATATGGATTTGTATATAGTTCTTTCCAATTTTAAATGTCTGGTATAAATGCTAATCAATTGATTCCAACAATAACACATATTACAATTTGCACCCCCAGTACTTAATGTCATTCAGATGCTCAGTGAGCCAAGTGACTATATTTCGGAAAGAAGCCTTGCTATCTGTGACTGCACATGCTTTGGCTGGGGCTCTGCCATAATGTACACATGCCAGCCCTTGAGAGATAAATCCATCGTTTCTCTGTCACTGTCAGACTGAGCGGAAGATGACAGAAGTTGGGCTTGTCAAGTCATCCCTGAAACACCCACATACTTTGCACTTAGCGGTTCTATATTTCCCCTAATTTAAGGAACACTATAGTCACCTAAATAACTTTAGCTTAATGAAGCAGTTTTAGTGTGTAGATCATGCTTCTCAGGTTTCACTGCTCAATTCTTTGCCAATTAGGAGTTAAATCACTTTGTTTCTGTTTATATAGCTCTTGTCACACCTCCCCTGGCTCTGATTGACACATTCTGCATGAAAAAGAAACTGGTTTCACTTTCAATTAGATGTAATTTACCTTAAACAATTGTATCTCTTTCTCTGTAAATTGAACTTTAATTACATACAGAAGGCTCTTGCAGGGTATAGCAAGCTATTAACCTAGCAGGGGATAAGAAAATCTTAATTAAACAGAACTTGCAATAAAGGAAGGATAAACTTTAGATGACTCTTTACAGGAAGTGTGTAGGAAGGCAGTGCAAGTCACATGCAGGGAGGTGTGACTAGGGTTTATAAACAAAGTGATTTAATTCTTAAATGTCAGAGAATTGAGTAGTGAGACTGCTGGGACATGATCTATACACCAAAACTGCTTCATTAAGATAAAGTTGTTTTGGTGACTATAGTGTCCCTTTAACTCTCGCAGGGCAGAATCCAGGAACTATGGAGTTTTTTTTCCTGGGATCTACCAAGAAAAAGCCATACATCTTTCTAAATTTTTTTGAGATGGTTAAAAAATCAACAACACAATGGACTATGCTGCAAATATAAATTAGATTGCTACATCACTAAAAAACTTGATCTGACATTTTGAATGGGTGACATTTTTGACAGTGACATTTTTGATGGGTACCTCTTTTAATGCACAATAAAGTCTTAATTAGAATCACTATTACTGCTCTGGGTAGTATGCTTTCTTTATATATATATATATAAAGGAGATTTCTGGTTAGCCGAATTGAAAAATGTTTCTGCCAAATGTTACAAATGGACCACTGTCATTTCAGTGGTGCATAGGTGATGCCTGTAGTAATACAAATTTTAGACTTTGAAATTCCTTATTTGAGCAGGAAGAAACTAGACTAGGAATAATGGACTCCTATGATGTTTAGCTAGCCATGTATGGTTGACCTCAAATTCAGGTGAGCATGAGTGCCCACAAATTGGCATACATCCATTTTGAAGGAAAGTGGACAGGGCACGATTTAACGTCAAGAAAATCTACCCCAATGTAAACAAACCCATGTTATCCTAAAAAGTGAAATTTTACACGGTAGTATTATATGAGTACTACAATTTTGTCAGTCCTTTAATAATATCCTATTTTTTCTTTTGCTTATTGATACAATGTAAATATTTTCAATTGATATAAAGAATAGATGAAGACAGACGCAAGTTTGCCGTGGCCTAAGCCACGTAACCTAAAGTCAGAGCCTTTTTAATGCGATAACGAGAGGACTGAGTTGGTGGTAGAACCCATATCACAAGGCGATGCTTTACATACGGGTGATGGGGATTTCAGTCCAATAAAACTGGGGAGGCTGCAGGTTACTGATCTCTGCATTATGCAATAAACACACAGTGTGTATTCCCTGCAATGAAGTACAAATCAGCATAGTATACGATGCACTCAACGTGCCAGGCCTCCTGCAGCTCTGAGAATACAACCAAGCCGTAATTCTGCCAGCATCCCTGCTAGAGACAGCGCTCCCCTTGCCGGCTCACTCCCCAAATCCTCTGAATTTACTGGGGAATAAGCAGGAACCGAGTGCCATTAGCAGAATATACGGTCATTTTGCGCAATTCATCAGTGCTTCTTATAATATAATAGCTAGATAACTCATACAGGGCTAAACTCATGTGAGATATGGAGCCTTAGATTACACAGGGGAGAAATAAGTAAAGCAGTCCTCATAATGCACAGGCGCACACACACAAACACAAACATACACAATCACACATACTGGATATATATCTTCAGCAGATTACGGTGCAGTCTAATGCTTGAGAAGAAGTCAGTCACAACTCGTACCTTATCTTTGGCAGACATGAGATACCTAGAGTGCATGAAGCAGGTACTCTTATCAAAGAATTCCGAAAAGGCCATCTCTCCATACATACACCATTTTTCATACTAATCATGATTTTGCTCTTTACAGTGTACAAAATGAAAAGATGAGCTGTGTAAAGACACGCTTTCATAGAATTCCGTGAATCAGAAATCTTTTTGTGCAACATTATTATGGTTACCTTCTTTTTTTATCACACCCATTTCTATTTCTGGAGGTCGTGGGGGGGGGCTTATAGAAGTATCCTGATCAGAAAAGGGGGGCAGATTCTAAAAATGGGGCAATCCGCACAGCTACAAAATACTTACATTTTTGCACCATTTACCACTACAATTTATTTACTGGCCCCCCATTTCTGCCCTAGCTACAAGAGAAAGTGCACACACAAATTTACTTTAACCTGTGACGTATTTATAAAACTATAGAGTAACACCACAATAAGAAAGAGAGACGGATGGATTTGGATTTTAGAATCAGAGGCACATTTTGTTCCAGAATACTGCCGTTACCTCTTTTGTTTAGAACATATTACCCAGAATGCCTTTCTAAATACTTTTAGTTGTTTCCATTCATTTTGTTTCGAAAACAAAGTCGTATGTGTAAATGACATCCACATAAAGTGTTTAAGGGGACATGTTTAAAATGTATCATGCACCATTTTTTTTTTCAACTTCTCAAAATGGTTACATTCTTTTGCAGATGGAAGGCCCAATTTAGCATATGTGGCACAGAAAATAACGTTATAGTAGGGTTGTTTTTTTTGTGAGTTGTGGGCAGGATTGTGTGGTAGAGGAGGAACTGTGACTTTTACGTATTCTTGGCTAGATTTTTGTCTGCCAGATGCAATCACACAACTGATAAAATTATAGTTTTTTTCCAGGCAGATGGTGAGCTAGTCCTTTGATCCTTTTGCTATACTCATTAGTAAAGATGGCCTCAGATCAAATCTTAAAAGAGACAATTATTCCGCGGTGAAAAAAGTGAAGTGGCTCAGTGGCCGGATCCAGTATGCAGCGCAGCTTCTCATACCGTAGTGGCTCATTTAAACCCTGCTACACTGAGCAGTTCTTGGCTTCTAAATGTGATTGTGATGTGCAGTCTCTCAAAGGACAAGCAAAAAAACAGCAACTGTTAGGACCAGTCCAGTAACAGAGCAATATGTAGAACAGTTAGCAGGAGAACATGTGTTTTTATAGAGAGATTCACACACTGATGCATTGTACATCACTGGATGGATGGATGGATGAGCGAGTGGTTGGATGGAGAGATGGACAGACAGAGACAGATAAACAGACAGAGACAGAGAGACAGATAGATCAGCCAGAACAGAACAAGAGGTTGGGGAGTGATCAGCAGAGATAAGAAGAAAAACAGGAACAAACTGAGAAAAAGTAAAGTGGTTGGATTTGACAAAAATAGACACAAACAGAGAATACTGAGAAAAAAAAACGTAGAAATTGAGACATATTTAGATGGAAGATTAAAAGGAAGAATCAAATGGAAAGAGAGAATTTAGAGAGATATGGAGAAAGTAGCACATTCCCTAGTAAATGCAGAACTGAACATGATTTGTTTGTATATATCTAATAATATATGAGTATAAGCTCCCACACCCTCCCCCTGTCTGATGTTCCACTTGAATCCATATGTTGAATTTATACGTGTAAAATAAATTGCTTCACATAACGGGTTTGATTAATGTTTCATTATAAGGGATTAATTGCTTTTGTATAATTGTTCTCCGTGTTTAGACTGATAAATTTAATCAGCCTCCCTCAAGCGCTGGTTACTGAGCTGTGCTTTATAGCCGGACATCTAAAGAGTACTCAAAACTCTATAATGCACTATATAAACTACATAGTGTAACATGATTTCGCAGTCACATAATCCCAATGCAAGGATTAGTAAACACATCAGCCACAATGCAATATACATATGCATTTCAGTTTCATGTGTTTTTGTTTAGTGCAATGTTGATACTTTATTATTTGATACTTTATTATTATTTTTTTAATGCAGTTTTCAATGTTCTATGAAAATTACTGATTAAATGTACTTAATTCTTGGGTGGTGTGTTGAGATGTATTTTTCTTTTTAAATAAAATAATGATCTAAGACTTTTTTTTACTGTCTGTGTACAGGTCAGCACTAGGTAAATTCACAATTCACTATACTCTCCAGTGGATGATTAGCATTGACTTTTAGGGAGACTCAACTGAGGAGCTGAACTTAGGGTAACATGATGCCCTCAGGGGATCTTATCGAACGTGGGTCAGTTGTCAAAGCATTTTTCAATTACCTCTAAAAAAGTACAATGTTGAATACAACTTCCTAGTGATCACATTTCAGGTCCTTTTTCGCGCAACTTAGGTTTCAGTAAATAAACCACAAACTAATGGTGAATCTGGTGGGGGGGGGCAGCAAGGCAATTGGGCATTTATGTCTCCCTGACAGCCGGGGTTAACTGAGGGGTCTCCCCACTCTGTCTCCAAATGTCTGCATCAAAGCTTTTGAAAATATTGCCTGGGCCTCCACCTGGTATGTCTGCTACACATATAGAGGGAAGGGGGTAATAAACTGATTTGTCAGCCAAGAGCATTAATGTAAGGTGTTATTGCAGAAGATAAGTGCCTGGATGGTATTTGTTGCTTCTCACATATTTATAAGCCTGTGTATCTGTATTTGTTTGGTAGTATGTGTCCACTTTTTAGACTCTGTCACAAACTATAGCTGTTTAGACACTGTATCTGCTTTTGTCACAGCCTGAGAACAACTCACAGGCTTACAGTTTCCCGAGTTGTGTCCTCTATGTTCTAATTTGTAACTGCTAGTCTTTTTTTGTCACTTTCAGGTTCTCTGTAGCCATACTTACATCTCGTAGCCCAATGAAAAAAGCGCAACTTAGTGGAAAGGGACCATGACAGCGCTAGGAGGCGGGCATGGAGAAATGCTAGAGATTCCCTTGTGATTTTCTGTGTTTGACCTTGGTTTCATATTTAACTTGAATTTGGCTCTGGATTTCTGGTATCCTGACCTTGGCTCCGTATTTGACTTGTGTTTTCTGATATCATGACCCGGCTTTGTCTTGACTCTGAGTATTTCTGTAATCCTGTCCTTGATTTATCTTGACCCTGTTTCTTCTTGTATTAATACAATAAGTCCGGTCATTCTAAGGCTCGGTAATATGTCTTCCACCTTTTGTGGGTTTCATCTTTCCTGTGTGTTGGGGACAGCAATGATTGCCAGCAATGATTTTAAGTATATTGTTTATTATCATTAATAAAAGCTGTGGACATATTGACCCATACATTGGTGTCAGTGTTTTATTGGATTAGTATTATGGGGAAAAATCCACCTGCCCGTATGGAGACTTTGAGCCTATGAGTATGTACCTCTGTAGTAGACCTCATATCATGGAAAATCTATATGTGTTTTTGAAAAAAACAGGCATCTAAAACAAATATAAGGCAGACAGACCTCCCATTAACCTCTTGATCATAGTTCTATCCTTTGTGAGTAATATTCCAGTTATTTATTTTGTTGATTATAGATTGTAAAACATTTCCTGTGTCAGCTGAGGCATCTTTTGTATCCATTACAACTATATACTGTAGACCAGTGGTTCGTAATCCAGTCTCCAGAATCAGGTCTCCCATAAAACCACTTGAACCCCCTCTAAACCGTTGGATTGACTACTCAGACTACTCAATCACATATTGTGCACACACATGCTCACAGATATGGATACCACACACGGAGAAACACAGCAATACACTTACAATACACAGACACCAATACACTTCACTTTAAAGAAAGATTTATATATGTCCACTTTGTTGCTGCAACAAAAATAATAATCGCAAGAAATTGGAAGAGTAGTGCGATTTTTACACAGGACCAATTATATTCACAAGTCCAATACCAATTAACTATGGAGGCCTTGGGGTACCAGTCTACAAAAATCAGAGAAGTCAGTAAATTCTGGAAGGAAAAAATAGAGAGATTGATTAGACAAATTCCTGGACAAAACAATTAGGATAACATCATTTTTCTTTTGCTTTTTTGAACATAGACTAAGATACAGCGGCCCACGTATGTTCCCCAAGAAGGGTTTTGCAATGCATATTAGTGTTATGTGTATGTTAAGTCCATCACAGTAATGAAGGGACACCAATACACAATGACACCAATACACACAATCAGACACATGCAGAGATACTGATACACACTGTCAAAAACACAACACACAGATACAGACACACAAAGACACACTGCTAGATACACACATGCTCACATTGCCAGACATCAAACACTTACAGACACACATACTTGTCTGATAAATGTGTGTTAAAAGCTACTTTTCTTTTGCCTACCTTTTGTAGTAGGGTATTGGCTTTTCTGTGGGCCAGGATGTAGAAAATTCCCAGTTAGGTTGCATGGGGCAACAGAACCTGAATCTCTGTTGTGCCCCGAGGACTGGGTTGGGAACCTCTGCTCTAGACTATACAGTCCTTGGGGGATTTTTGTTGCGTATTGACAGAACATCTACCCGCTCAGATCAACACTGACACAGTTCATCGAGCCGATATGTTAATCATCAAAGAGTAAAAATAAAGAAAACAACATGGGAATAAAATGAAGAAACATTCACAGAAGTTCATATTGGAGTTCATGCAGCACCTTTGAATCACTAATTTTCTGTAACTAGATAAACTCACAATGTGAGTTTTTCCTTCTTGTTGATACAGTGTGACTTAGAACATTACTGTTCTCCGATCGCACTGTGGCCTTGTGAGTTGTGATTGGCCGTTTCATATTGTTCTGTTTCATATTAGTTTAACTTTGTGCACTTGTTAGACAGGTGATTAATGATCTGCCAGTCAAGATCATAAGCACTGTTGTGACAGTATAAGCGTTAAGTCACAAACAATTGTTATTTAAAACCAGATGCTCTCTCCTTGCAAAGCAGATCCTTACAATTTTAATCAGTATCAAAAGTATGAAATCCCTTTGCCAAGTATGCCAGTGGTTTAATGTGACACCTCTACTTAATCATCTAATTACATGAACTAGTCACCATTAAAAAAGAATGCTTACTTTATCATAAATGCATTTCTCTATGAAAAACCACAGTTTAGGGTCTTTAAAATTATGTGATGGAGATTAGAAAACTTGTGTCTAAAAAGAAAATTACTATAAATTATGAAAAAAAGGAAACAAAAATGTCTATATGGGGGGCGGAGTCAACAGTGTGGGAATCCGCTACAATCATGTTGAAATCACAATATGGGTCACCTCAAAAGATCCTCATTGAGCCAGCACTTGACTACTAAGCACCCTATGGGCAAATTTAAGCGATAATACGGACAATCGTGCGGGTGCACTAGGCCCAAACATGGTGTAGGAATCACCCTACGTTGGCTCAGCTCCATTGAGCCCTGGAGGGATCTGAGGCTTCGATATGCCCGACAAACAGTGACCCTAAAGAGGTACTTCACAATCTTCCCTCGAAAACAGACATAGTTGCCATGTTAGTCAGACTGGAAGTTTCCTTCAGAACTAAACTGGAGGCCCTGGGGACTGACATCTGCCAAGTGGGTGAAAGGGTTAATACCCTAGAAGACAACAAGGATCTCCTGGTCTCACAAGTACAAAACCTGCAGAAAACAGTAGCCCACCATACCTCACACCTGTCAGCGATGTACAGAATGATGGATGACGTCGATAATCACGGAAGAAGAAACATTCTGAGGATTAAAGAGCTACCTGAGCAGGAACAAGAGGACCTGCTGTCCACCTTATTAGACGTGTTCAACCGCATACTTGGTAGGCCTGTGGGGACTCCAATACTATCGGAAAGGGCACATAGGGCCTTAAAACAACAAGGAGTTCACCGAGACTAGCCACATGACGTGGTATGTAGAATCCACTACTTCTCTCTTAAAGAGACCCAAGCGATGTACCTACCGGACGTACAGGTGGCTGATTGGTATGGACTGAATCAAGCTGCTATATCCACACAACCCCAACAATGACAAAGGTTGGAGACCACATCTAAGAAGAGGATGAATGACCCATCAGATGCATCACCGGGCTCATGCTCACCCAAAGGCACTACTAGACACTGTTAAGGACTAAATGATCGCACTGGTCTCACTTTTTCACTGTAACTAGACCCAGAAACAGCACCCAACCCACAACATGGACTCATGGTATAATTTCTTTAAGACTGGACTGTTCTCTACTCCCTGGACTTTTTACCCCCAAGGGCCGGTGATCAATGAAAAATCTCCTTTCCATTCCTATGGTCGTCCACGTCTATTGAATACCTGGAGATACATCTGCCTATACACCTATCCAAACTCTACAACCTGAATTTCCCGCCTCTATTGCAAACTATTTCTCAAGACCTAACTAAATGGCACAAATCACACTTCAGCTGGCTATGCCAAATAAATATTACAAACATTAACATACTCCCTGTACTTCTTTACTTACTACATACCATCCCTATAGCTATACCCAAAAAGTCTTCTTGGAAATTAAAAAATCATTTACTTGCTTCATCTGGGCACACACCCACCCCAGACTCCCGTTTAAAACTCTCCCAAGCCACAATCTGCAAGGTGGTCTGAGCCTTCCAGACATTGAACTGTACTATCAAGCCACTATGCTTAGTAGGATATATGAATGGACACTTCCGAACAACTGTAAACACTGGGTCCTTTTGTAGAGAGTCTTATTCCAACACCCGTTATTCACTATTCCATGGCAACACATGGGGAAAGCTTCCCTCAAACCAATTCATGCAACGCACCCCATGGTACAACCTACTCTTAAAGTATGGACACAAGTTAGGGAACTACAGAGCCTATTTCCTCACCCATCCTGTTTATACCCGCTTACACACAATCTGGGGTTTCCGCCAGGCCTCCATCCCTCTACATTCACAGCATTCCACTCCTCCCACTACCTCAATTTGCGCTCATTACTGAATGATCAGGGCCTTCACTCAGCAGCCTTTGGCCTGATGCATCCCTCTTAACGTTACAGCAATACAGGTAATCCCAGCTCGCTCACTTTATCACATCCACCCCTAACCTTCTCAAAGGGAACAGACAACTTACAATATTTGAAAACCACTGTCCCTCCAGTGACATTAAAACAAAACATCTCTCAATAATGTATAAGCTATTGCAGTAGGAAGCATCTCCCTCCATGCCCATATACGCAAGGTCTTGGGAGTCTGAGCACAACCTTACACTAACACAAAAGGGCTGGTAATGCATATTCATCACTATACATAAGTCCAGCATTAGCGCACACACTCAAGAAGGAAATTACAAAAGATTGTCCAGATGGCACCTAGCGCTGTCAAAATTACTAATTTTTTTTTTTACAAATGCATCAGAAGCCTGTTGGAGATGCTCCCACCCTCAATGGACAACAGGTCATATATGGTGGATCTGTCCCACTATTCGCGAATACTGGCCCAAAATTGTCAAAATTATTCACTTAGTGACCAAAATCAAGTTATCTGACACACCGGATACTTTACTCTTCTTTCATTACCCGAACCCACTACACAGACTGACATGATCACTGATCACACAGCAGCTAATGCTCTTATTCCAGTGAACTGGAAACAACTAAGAGTGCCCACAATCTGGGAATGGATCAATAAGGTAGAATCCATTTGCCTCCTGGAAGAGGTGCACTTTTCCTTTACGTGTACATATAGCACATACGAAAGAATATGGGGCCCATGGTCACTCTTTCTTAACAACACCAGACATACCAACAATCAGTTGGCACACCCAATATAATGGTGTATATGAAAGGCTTCAGTTACACTTTTACACGAGACTGAAAGTTAAGTTTGTTTATAGTTTCTCCCAAATGTTTCTATCTCGTTTTAACAGGCATAAGACTATACTACACAGGCAGGAATAGCAGCAGCCCCCCCCCCCCCTCACTTCTTGTTTCAAATGAATCGTAACTCTTCTAGGTCAAAGAAATGTTGTTATAAAGTATTTCTCAAACAGAAACTTGTTTGACCATATGTGTACAACTGCGATATACTTTGGTCCTAATGTCCATACTCAATAAAAAATTTAGGGAAAAAAAAAAAAATGTCTGTACAGCTCAAGTCTACATGTAGCATTTCAGAAGCAGCCCACTGCAGGTGGGGGCATATTTCCTAGATCAGTGGACCCAACCCTGTGCTCATGGACCACCAACAGTCCAGGATTGATGTATTTCTCTGTTTTTATCGAGATAAAATTCATGACCATTGTTAAATAGCATAACCAATATCCGGATTTTGCAGTCCAAATGGCCCTGTATACAGCTAGATGTTTTGCTGTTGTTTTTTTGCCAGATTCAGTACGGGGCTATTCGGACATTAATAATAACCACACAAATGGGAAATGCAAATAACCCCACAAATGGGAATTTGAGATTTAAGGCCTACATAACCAAAAGGGAAGCATATCTGATACAAATATTTTATTTTTTATTTTTTTTATTTGGCTATTATGACCTTAATTTATAAATTCACTTTGTGTTCACTTATCCACTTGGAATTCTCACTTTACTGAATAACTCTGCTAACTCTTCTAGCTCTTGATTTTAATTGGGCTTTAGAATGACAAATCCCTATCATAACAATGTAATGTATATATATATGGAAAGGTTCTGTCTGATACAGCTCTATACGAATCCTCAAACACGGCATCTAAGTTTGTCAGTCTTGGGGTTTTTTTTGGAAAAAAAAAATACTAATTAAGCTGAGATACACATCCTACCACTTACATCTGTGTTCAGAGTATAAAAAATATAGTTTCACCAAAATACTAATTGAAAATCCTTATTGATACAGATGGTGCGCATTGCATCAACATTATTTTTTCCCATAGAGGAACACAGATGCCAACGCGTAGCTAAATAAATCCTTTGCAGTTTCGAGATTCTTAAATTAGATGCAGCTAGGACCAAATACTTCATCTTGTCCCTCACTTTTATATAACATCTTGTCTTATCGCTTACAGAAATACTCATCTTGGGGCATTAGGCATGTGCTTTTCTCGAGATGGTATTTCATGAAGCGTTCTTAACTCTTTCTGCTAAGAAGATAAACGCATCAAATAGTAACAGAACAGACCAATTTGACAGGATAGATGTGGTACTACCGCATGACTGTTATCTGTCAGTGTGTGGTGGGTTTAAGCATGCACAGTTCTGGCCATGTTCCAAATCATGTAAAACATACCACCTGGATAGTACACAGACATCTGGAAATGCGTTCGGGAAGCCTCCAAGGAAATTACAGAAAAAATACCGAATGATTGGAAGAACAGAGAGACGAGGGGTTTTCCGTCCATCAGCCAATTTCATTTGGAAATGTAGCTTTTGGAAACATATGTTCATCGTTTTAATAAGAAATCTTTTGGATAGGTCTCGCAAAGTATGAATATGCAAACTTACTTACACATTTTTAATTAGAAGATATTGGTGTTCCATGACTCGTCTTTTTTTTTTTCTTTTTATCGCACAACCCTTGCCCATGTTTGCCTTTGATTTACTTTATATAGTGAAGTTTGTTCCTAACACACATCTTTACATTGTGGATGTGCTTTTGTTTTTTTTTAATAAAATATAATTTGACTAATGTGGGCAATCGGTAACTTATTTGCACTTTTATAGATATTATCAACTTTTTGACATGTTTATACACAAGTAAATAGAATGTTCTTGCGCAAGTGATACCGCTCAAAATGGCAGAAGATAAAGCCTACAAGAGAATTGAAGCAAAACAAAAATATTTTAGGAAACAAAATCTAAACAAACAAATCGGTTATAGTAGAATAATTGGTCTTACCATCCCCAATTTTGTATTTGTTCTTTGTTTTGTGCTGCTGACATTCTGTAATATATTTCCTTGAACTCCAGTTGGTTTACTGGCTCAACAAATATACTTCAACTTTGTTATATTTGGTTATAGGTCATCATTTCAGTAATATTGCCTAGGAAGGAATATAGGCTTTTTAGTACAGTTGTACATTTTTATTTTCTTTGTGGGAAAAAAAAAGCAAAAACTGAAGACCAAGAGTGCATTTGATCAACAAAATTAGTCCTGTCATTTTTAGTTTCTAATTAAAGTTTCTAATTACATTTTAATTAAACTTTCAAGAGTCTTCTGGAACTTTGATAAATTATATTTGTTAGGGACAAGAAATTGTCACTTTCCTTCATGAAAACATTGATATCTGGCCTCTTGCATCAAATACCGCTTAAAGGTGTCTACTAGTTGTTGTTTTACGTGACACACTTGTTGTGTGTCTTTTGAGAGGATGCAAACTTACACATATATGTTCAAGTAACCAGAAGATGGAAGAGGCAATGAAGAAAGGCTGGTAAACATTTCATAAAGTATATCTTATTCATTTTTCTTTTATATATGTCGAAATAGCGTGGCTCTTTCCTAAAAACCTATTGTTTGAAGGATATAACAAATGCAAAATGTAGTGCACTAGGATTTTGTCAAAATGGTAATAGTCACATGGTACATATGCACAGCTCATTCCCTAGACATTGCGTTAAAAGAATGAGTAGTATGAACCAGAGAGGTTTTTTCTTCTTCTTTTTTTACATTCCTTCTAATACCTCTGGGGTTAATTAGTAATTTATTGCGTGACAATAGATTCTACAGTAATGCAGTATGGGCCATCAATGAGTGACATTGAAAGAGCTGAGAAAGAAACACACACATGACAGGGTGTAAATCACGCTTATACTATCAGCCATGGAAAATGTAAAAAAAAAAAAACATCTCCAACCATGTACAGGGATGCTACATTTCATAAGCTGTCAGCTCCTGCTGTGCTCTCAGACTCTGTAGCAATCAGTAAAGTGGCCCAGAAACTGGGGTGTACCGAAATGTTCAGTAGGGCACATCATTCACTGAGTGTATAGATGCAGATTTGGGGGACATTCCACACTTTTTTAATTTTTAACGTGTCCAGAAAACCTGATTGTTCTGCTTCAATTCTAATTAGTAAAGTGAAGTATAAGAGAAATAAGTTATGTTACATTAGTATTACTATCAGCACCAACATAAAATGAAACGATGTACTATAAGTCGGGTTTATAATCTAGTTGACAAACGGCGAACGCTGCATGATGAGGTAGTCGGCAATCAAGAGAACTTGCTCTCCCAACAACGTTAGACCAGAATTATAGGCTCGTTTTACAATCCCCAAGTTGAATTCTGTCTAGGTTACGATCCTATTGGCAGATGCATTTAATGGCACAGTGTTTCAAAAATAGCATCGTCATTGTGCATGTCTAGCTGAGACTCACGTAGTAGGTAAGTAGAGAAACATCTGTGCATCTGTTATTACCTTTTAATTGATGCAAAAATTTAGTTGAGCCAAAATTTACATAAGTTCATTTTTTTTCTCCGTTTTTGCCTGAAATCTAAACATTTTGGACTCAAGTTAAGCAAGATTCTACTTTTAAACCTGTCATGAAGACATGTCTACTAAATGTTTTTGTAGATATCATTTCATCTTTTTGCGTACCCGTCTTTTTATGATTTAAAAAAAAAAAAATATTAATTGAGATCTGTGACCTTGCCTGTCCGCCAAGAAAACATTTCCCAAATTTTTGCATCTGGCTCTATTTTTCTCTCTCATGGCCTCTTTCATAAACATGCACACAGTCTCTTCTTCCATTATTACTTGTGAAGCATGAAGAGAGTAGATGACGAGCCGGGATGTCATTAAACTATGCTGAGAGGAGATGTCATCTAGCAGGCAGACATCTTCCTGACACTCCACTTTGAAACGATTTCAAGGAAAGCGCTCTGATGATTTCAGGTTGGCTAAGCCTGTCACATCTGATGGGGACAAGCGCTTGCTCCTTTCTGCCTGACACCGCTTGGGAGCTTTGCAGCTGGCTGCTCCCACACAGCACACTAAGACACACATCATTATTTTAAACCAACAGCTCCTGAATCCTCGTAGCCCATCACTGGATCTCTACCTACCAGCCTGGGAGATGCTTAGAGTTTGCAGGTGTGATTTTATCATTTGAGAGTAACTCCAGATTCTAAGGAGTGCTGAGATAAATTTATAGTGAAGAAGGGAAGAAGGCTGTTAAAGAATGCTGTCATATATATATATATATATATATATATATATATAATGTTTTTTTTTTTAGTAAATTATTATTATTATTTTTTTTGTGTGTCTGTGTGTGGGAGGGATGGGGGGGGGACCAATCTTTTTTATTATAGATAAACACCATATTTCCAAGGTAGAAAATGAATTACTGATTCTTTATTCATTCTTTTAAAAAGAATGAAGAACGCAGTCGGGGTTAGTAGGACTAAAATACGCAAAATAGGTGCAGTCGGTCAATGCAGAGCCGAGCAGAGTAAATATTGTGTATCAGTATTGTGTTAAGGATTATTTAAACAATGTTTTAATACTACAGCTGTCTGTTTCTCAAATCAATCCCTTCCCCCCGAATAATGAGGAGCATCATGTAAAAACATTTAATTGCACCCAATCATCCACTGCTGGGGACGTCCACAGACCTGTAGATATATTTGTAAGGGTATATTGGCTATCAGTTCTATTAGAGGTGTAAGGCGCCCAGATATGACATCATATCCCCTGGCCTGAGGCTGTCATAGTGTGTGTTCAAAACGAAGCAGAGAGAAGGAGTCTGTGTCTCCTCCGCATCATTTCACCAGGACAATGTAAATAATGGTTCAGCACCACATGGAAATTAAGTGTTATTTGACTGTATCCCTATGAACACTAACAGGTTTATTCACTGAAGTGAGAATTCAAAGTGAATTTCAAATTCATTGCACAAATAGCATAACAGGAAATATTATCTTAGTCAGCTATGCTTCCAAGTCAGCTACATTGACTTTACATTCTAAATTCACTTTCAATTCACCCTGCAAAGTTATTCCTCTGTCAAAAGGTGTTTGCATCAGACAAAGAAAATAGTGCAAGTCTCCTTTTAGAGATACAGGAAGCACAAACTTATGAAGCTGGGAAACAGGAAGTGCACAGCAAGCTTTTTCCCACCGTTTCCACCTCTACGATAAGAAGATGACTTCATTGCCACAACCACTTATCCACCATTTTGCCCCACAATAGCTTATTTTTTTCTCAGCATTCACTTCTAATTAGCACCTACTGAAACTTCAACTTTCACTATTTTGATGAAAACATAACTCTGCCTGTAAATACCTTTTGTCGTACTGATTCAATGTTTTCTATTAGTATTGTGTTACCCAGTCCTTCATTGTACTTGTGCATAACTTGCGAGATGGCCACATAGCTGCTGCAGACTTATCTTGACCCTAGCTAATTATTCACAGGGTTAATGTTCTGCTGTAACTAACATAACTAAGAAATCAAGTCAAATTTGACTAGATTTTTCAAATAAAAATAAAGAAAAATATTTTGACTAAAATTTTACAGAGCTGTGAAATGCCTGTGCTATTATTTGAGACCTGTCTGGTTTTATAGGCTAGTAATATAGGTCTCCAGTTCTACAATACATTTACTTATACTGACTTTGCAATGTTGAAGAAATAGTCTACAATGTGTCTATCTTCTAACTCTGGGGTTCCCAATTCATTTTTCGTGTGTAACCCTTTGACATAGTGTATCAACATCGTGGAGCCCCCCTCCCCCACCCACCCCTAGAACAAAATAAAAAATTGTGCAGTTTGTTTGTATGTGCCGGTGTGTATATCTGTGCTTGTATGTGCCAGTGTGTGTATCTGTGTGTGTGTGTGTATCTGACACATAGATACACACACACACATACACTGGCACACACTGACACACAGATACACTCACCTTGACCCACAGTGTGTATTTGTGTGTGTGTGTGTGTATGTATGTACCTGTGTGTCAAGGTGTGTGTATCTGTGTTTGTATGTGTCTGTGTATCAAGGTGTGTGTATCTGTGTTTGTATGTGCCAGTGTGTATGAATCTGACACATAGATAGGCACACACTGGCAGATAGTGGCATGCAGATACACACACTGACACAGATATACACACCTTGACACACAGTATGTATCTGTGTGTCAAGGTGTGTGTATCTATGTTTCAAAGTGTGTGTATATCTGTGTTTGTATGTGCCGGTGTGTGTCAAGGTGTGTATATCTGTATTTGTATGCGCCAGTGTGTGTATCGTATCTCTGTGTCAGTACGTATCTGTGTGAGACACAGATACACACACACACTGGCACATAGTAGCACACAGATACACACTGACACACACCTTGACACAGAAACACACACTCAGATACACACTGACACACACATCTTGACTCACAAATACATACACACTCAGATACACACAATTACATATACACACACTTGCACCCACGGATACACACTGGCACATACACACACTGACACACTCAGATACACACACACTTAAATACACACAGTGACACAAACAAAAACCTTGACACACAGATACACACACTGACACACTCAGACACACATACTCTTTGACAGACACACATACACTCTCACTGACAAACACACATACTCTTTGACAGACACACATACACTCTCACTGACAAACACACATACTCTTTTACAGACACACATACAAACACATATACACTCTCACTGACAAGAACAGATACATTCTCACTGACAAACACATACACTCTCACGCACTCACTGCCAAGCACACATTCACTCTCACTGACAAACACGCATATACTCTTTGACAGAAACACAAACACATACAGACTCCCTAACAGACACACATACAATTTTTTTTTTACATTTTACTTCACCCAGCCCCCCTACCTATAGGAGTGCTGAGCGTGCAGTCCCTGCTGTCCAGTGGGGCTTCTGAGCTGCTGGCGTGCGGGTGGCGAGGGAGCAGTGATCTCACTGCTCAGCTCCCTCGCGCGCCTCTTAGTGATGCTGGAGCCAGAGTAATGTCATATTCATGTCATCACTGCTGTGCACGCAAGGAAGATGAGCAGAGAGATCACTGCTCACTGCTCCTCGCTGCCCTCAGCCATTTTATTTTTAAAACTTTTGGTGGAACTCCAAGGTTCCACGGAACACCAATTGGGAAACGCTGCTCTAACTCAAGATGTACTGACCATTCAATATTGTAATTTTTAAAATCAGTGACAATGTGCACAAGTAACATTTTAAGTAAATCTCTTCGGACGTCTGTGCCATCAATTTATCATCTAATTTACTATGTCACACGGTGACTGCTTTCAAGGACTTGCTTTGAATTAAAATTGATGGTAAATTTGTGAACTTCCACCCTGTATTTGTTAAGTGGTGGACTTACGATGTTCGAAGGACCAATGGCTGGCTTAGCTGATAAAAGTCTCTGTGCTTCAAATGTAAAAGATTTCCATAGTGATTTAATGGGTCAGTAAATAGAATTTCTTATATTTTCCGCATCAAGAAGTTCCATAGGAAAGTTGTCTGCACACCAGAGTTTTAGCCACTATCATAGCTGAGCAAACTGGTCTGGTGTCGCTCTAGGGTACATGTGTGATGAAAGACAGTGGTGGATTGAATTTCTTTGAAAAAAAAAGAAAACTAGAATGAGTCGTGGATGAGAATGTACATGGTAGCTGGGCATTTGCCGGCAACCCAATCACTATTTCTTCTAATGGCAGACTGGCATTTCATTTGCAGATGAAAGTAAATTGGACAATCTTCAACAGGACCTTCTTGCCCTGATTAAATTGAAACTACCTTCCCCCTTCCTCTTTTTACTGTGCTGTGAAAAGGCTTTGATTGCATGGTAGCAGATCTATCTGGGCGAAACATAAAAGACAGGGAAAATTCATTTGATTAGCCTCTTATTGCAGGGTGGAGAGCCAACTCTTTGAATATAGATTGGAAGCTCAATGATCGCAGACAAATTAGTTTTAGATTCAAAGGAAATAAACTGATTCTGGGGTTTCGTATGGTTTGTTTTGTAGGACAATAAGGAATTCTAACACTGATTGATGTAGGCAGTCGATGTACTTCTCTCCCGAAGCTCATGTATACCATAGTCTAGAAGGAATTCTGCTTTGTGTGTTGACTGTTAAAGATAAGAGGAACAGGTTAAATGTAGTGACCCTATAGCTCATTCTTTTATTCTGATCATAATAGCTCAGAGTATACTGACTGTACAAGAAAGAATGAATTAACCTATAGGTGGACAAATGCTGTTTTCTAAAGTTACATTTTGAACGTTAAATAAATGTTTTCAATCAAAATCTGTGGGCAACTTCTATCTCTTTAACTGTCGTTCAGCTAGGTAGCCGCTTTTTAATTTTCAAGATGTATGAGATAACGAGAAGAATAAATATGACACAGAGAAGGGAAATTGGACTCAATGAGGAGAATAAAGGAAGGTTAGTGGATGAGATGAGGAGAAGGGAGGAGTTCACGGAGATGGTAAAACTCTAAAGCATCACGGAATTATCTCTTTTGACTTTTTCCATATACTTTTTTTTTATCAATAAAGAGTAGTTATGTCAGATTTGCATCCATCACGAACATTATAAGGAACAGAAATAAAAAGAAACCCTTTGTTTCATTAAAACTGGAAGATTTAAACATTTAATCATACTGCGCCAGAATAGGATGAGTCTCCTCCTGAACTCTCTTTTGTAAAGTTGAATAGCAGCTCATTATGCCATTGTTACTCCTCACATATGTGATAAAGAAAATCTTCAGGTGAGATAACAAAGGAATGACAAATATAAAAAAAATCCAAAAAAAAAAAAAGAGAAAGAAAGAAAATGTGAAATGATGAAGCTAGGCATGGGTTTTAATTAAAACTGCTTATAAAAAGTTGACATAAAATAAGGTATAGACTGAAAAGCACTCTATACTCGCTGATATTTGTAAAACCGATCTTTTGAGCTCTGTATTGAAAAGTAAATCAAGAGTGGAATTTTTCGAAATAGGTGGGAAATACAAAATTGATTCTTCATTAACTCGTTGTAGTGCATTGATGGTTCAAACAGATTTAAACCCTTAAGGACCAAACTTCTGGAATAAAAGGGAATCTTGACATATCACACATGTCATGTGTCCTTAAGGGGTTAAACAAGAATAAGTGTGATTACCAACACACCATGGTATTTTCAATATAGAGCAATCTCTATTCTATCTTTGGATAAAAGTTAAAACATAGAGTTTTGCAATACAGCCAGTGGCCTGGGCATTGTTCTATGTCCAGTTATGGTGGAACTACTAGAGTCATTCTTTGTTTTTTTCGACAGTGATGTGATTTACACTTACCAAAAGATATTTTAAGAGCAGAATACTCTATTACCTAAAAATTAAAAAGTAAGTCCAATCAGTGCTGCTAAATAGACTCAAAGTTCATAACCAGTAAGACGTGGTGAAAATGTATGAATAAAAAATGGCCAAAAGAGCAAATAAGAAACTTGTGAAATACAAGGTGCTACCCAATATTAATAAACAGTATATGTTTTGTGACCATTACATGTTCTCCATGCATAGCACATGAAAATAAAAGTTGTAACAGATACAAACTAAACACATTATACACATTTTTAGAATTATATTTTATTGTACTAAATACATAAAAAAAATTGTATATTTTGTATGAGTGCAGCCAGATTAAAACTAAATTGTACCCTTAAGAAGAAAGACTACAATTTTGCCTTTTTGTGATAATGCCAATGGGTAATAAGGATCTTTTTCTTTGCATATTTTGCCACAGAAGAAAAGAAGAAAGCTTCTATTGGAACATTCTTAGTTTGTAATATGCACTGGTATAATGTAAACTTTGTGTTCTGTAAAAAATAAAAAACATATATTTGCATAAAATGTTTGAGTATACATTTTAAATAAAGTCACAAAATTGCATGGTGGAATGGTCAAGTACTCATAACACTGAATAATTAATATACAGCAGGTCCGTAGTCTTACTACTGATTTAGTACCTAGAAAAATCAAATGATACTACACGTATGAATATTTGTAACATGTAATTGATATTTAGGCTTACTATTCTTTTTTAGTTACTATGGATTCATTAAAGGGACACTATAGTCACCAGAACAACCACAGCTTATTGAATTTGTTCTGGTGAGTAGAATCATTACCTTCAGGCTTTTTGCTGTAAACATTGCTTGTTTCAGAGAAAATGCAATGTTTACATTACAGCCTAGTGATAACTTCACTGGCCACTCCTTGGATGTCTGTTAGAGATCCTTCCTGGGTCATGGCTGCCTAAAATGCATCCAAACATTCCGTTTCTCCTCCCTCTGCATGCAGACACTGAACTTTCCTCATATAGATTCATTGATTCAATTCATCTCTATGAGGAGATGCTGATTGGCCAGGGCTGTGTTTGAATTGTGCTGGCTCTGCCCCTGATCTGCCTCTTTGTCAGACTCAGCCAATCCTATGGGGTATCATTGTGATTGGATCAGGCTACCACTTCTGATGATGTCAGCAGGCAGTGGGCAGGTCTAAAGGAAACAGGGACAAAGCCAGCAGTTTCAGGCTTGAATACAAGTAAGATTTTACTATATTTAGGGAGGCATAGGGGGAAGCATGGGGAGACCAGGTTGGCAAGATGGTCCCTCCGTGACCTATAGGGTCATGAATACATGTTTGTGTTCCTGACCCTATAGTGCTCATTTTAAATATATGATATATCAAGATGCTCTATAACAATAATGCATATTTTACCTTTCATTAACTCATTAAGGCATCTCTGTAATGCATTGAGGTGTGTTGCAAGACAAGAACAATTTCATTAAATTTAGAAAAAACACAAATACTCATTGTGTGCCCTACACCTGGCTAAGGACATGTGCCCATTCAGGATATTTTATATGTCAAATATGACAATACATAGATATAAATATCTCCTATTGCAGTCTATGTACCAGTTCTAAATCTTCTCACACAGAGTATTCTGCACACATCAGCTTGGACTGCATAGAGTTTTAAATGTGTTTCTTTTGAAACCCTTTGGATAAGGTTCTAGAGGGTTCAACAACATCAAAGGAAAGTTGAATAATCAGAGCAGTAAAATAAAAGATCAAATAGAATATCGTTAAAACAGATCTGAGCAGCTTAATTCTCTTCCCCTGTTACTGGAGGAAATTTCTCTCTCTCTCTCTCTTTCTTTTTTTTCCCATTTACAAGATGTCCTTTGATCCGTGTTGATGTCTTTTTCCTGATTCTTCGCAAAAATGTTTGCATCTCTCCATGTAGTGGTCAGTGCCGTTAGACAGTAGGAGTAATGTGCCCTTTGTTACCATAGAGAACAAATGTTAGGACAAGACTCACAGAGATCTGAATGATCCTGGTTCGGCTAAAAGATTTGCATGACCTTTCATGACCTTGCCAACTCACTGTGTGTCGGAAGAATATTTCACACCTTTCAACCACTTGTTTTTCTCCTGTACTTTCTTGTAAAAGCTTAACCTCACCACTGACCTCATTCAGTAGACATCTCAACATTAAAGAGCCTGTTGCATATACATGTTTTTAGTAACATATATATGTAAATATTAACATGCATACCAACCTAGTGGTTTTAGGTGTGAGATGTGTGAACACAAGTGAATGCTCTTCACTACTTACATACGTAAGGCTTCTGTAGTTTCTTATATAATATGCTTCTAAATATAATTTCCATTTTTATACAATTGATAAAAACATCTGCCTGGGTCATCTGCAGTAACTAAGTACATACCGTGTGTATGATGCAGGATGCTATTTGTGAGTTAAATCTAGAAGACACTGTGGAAAGGAGTCTTTACGCTATATTTTCTTTAATAATTTTCCTGGGATGTCCTAAATTACTGGATATTATTTATGGGTGAACCATTCGTATTTGGAGAAAATAATATCTGTCACCCCAGGTCATGGTCTATTGTGATTTTGTTAGCCCCCCTACTCATGATGAGATATGATTAGGAGTATTCCATTTTTGGTTGTAATGACTGATAAAGAAACACAAAACATTGACTGGCCAGTCATTGCTGTAATTGCAGTCAAAGGTGATTTTACAATATATTGGGTCAGTAGGGTCAATGCTAATGCATCCAACACATCTGTTTCTGTTTAATTAAAGAAGACTATAGAGTGTATTTATAACTCCACAGTCTTCTACTAACTGCTTGGCTGTCTAAGCTGACCCCCTGTATCTTAAGTAAAATAAGCATATTTATTTACCTCTCCTTTCTGATGATCCTAGGTTCTTGACTGAGATCATCAATCTTGATGATCTCAGCCAATCCAATGCTTCTTCGTAGGGAAGTATTGGGTAGCTAGTTTTCACAAAGACGTGCCTCTAGTGGCTGTCAAGAAGAGATGTGTTTAACCCTGTTCCTACAAAACTGCAATGTTTTACTTTGCAGGGTAAAACTAAAGTGTTTTGGGTGCCTTTGTTGGTCCTTTAAATGGACTCTCTAAAACATTTATTTTTAACCTTAGTGTGCTCCTTTTTAATTTACATTATGGGCTTCACTTTTAAATGTAGCATACAAGAAAAAACATTAAACTTGCACTAAATCCAGCACCAGGACAATCTCCTCTCGGTAGCAGCTCTGCCTCCACTGAGATCATCAGTTGTGATGATCTTGGTCTAATCCCATTACATAGTTGTCTAGGTTGAAAAAAAATACTAAAATCCATCAAGTTCAACCTTGAAACCCTCATGGAGAAGCATTGTAGATCCAAACCACATGGGTCTATGTGCTCTGAGCTAGTTACACTTTGCTTGTATAGTCCATCTCCTTTCCATACATTCCTTGTAAACGAGTACTAGAATTCTAGGTGTACTGACCTAGTCACACGATGAACGATCATTCTGACTTCTTCCTTATGTTCCCTATTATTGAGTACTAGAGGTATTTGCTTTTACACTATGTCATGCATTGCGAAATAGCCATAAATAATAAGTTGCCATTTTCTCAGAGCATAGGGTTAACTGGTCTCCTGGGCTAAATCCTGACAATGTGCTTCAGAAATCATAGTCTTCTGATCATGCTTGTTATAAATGATTGTGAGTAAAAGGAAATCACTTATTTCTATGTGACTGTGTTAATTGTTGGGATTCATTATTGATAAGTGCTCCATATTTCAGGCACAATGTGAGCTGGAAAAGTGATTTTTAAAACGTATTCTCATGCAGGGGGCTGAACAGCATTCTGTCAGGATCATTTTTCAGCCATATTAATAGGGCATTTATTGTAGACGTTGCTAATAATATTTCTGTAATGTATAATTGAATTAGTTCTTCGCTATAGGACTTTAAAATGAATATGTTCTGCAAAATACACACGTTTTGAAATATTTTTATTTTCTCTTGTGAGCTTCAGGAATTAACGAAAGTTACTGCAATGATGCTGTGAACTAATAAGGGATTATTAAATTATAAATAAATGTTAGCTCGTGTGCCAGAAATAACAAAATATAAAACATTTGGATGAATTTCTCAATTTAGAACTTTTTAAGTGAAAGTACCTCTCTTTGTTTCTGTCTGTGGTGTTATGTTGTGGGTTTTTTTTTTTTATATGACATGCAAATCATGGTGATAGAGACATATAGTAACTTACCTTGAGCACAGGATGGCTATCATGGTACCCATGACCCGTGGTCCTACTTGTTCATGTACAGACTAATTCTGTGCATTGTGAAATTTACTAGCCAATGTTGCAAGGGAAGTTGGATAATCTAGTACATGGTTGACATCATGCCAACTCAACTGGACTTGTGTGGCTGACTGACTAACCTCAGTTAGTCCACTCATCTCATCTCTCTCTCTTCAGGTATGCTGAGTGTTGCAATGCATCGAATAACACTACATTTCACAGGACTCTGGAAGTTATTATTAGGTAGTATCTTTTAATTTGCCGTGACTTATTTTCAAAGTCACTTTCTATGAATAGGGAAATCTAGCTCTAGACTACTATTTCAGAGCCTCAGTTCTTTTTTTCCCTTTTAACTTCTTCATTATTGGGTTAACTTCAATACAGATTTTTATGTCTAGTCACAATGATTCCTAGTACTGATCACTTTTCCTTATCTTTGAAGTAGTGTGGTCACAATGCTCAAGTGCTCGGAGATGTGGTGTTAGCCTGCAAGGGGTCCATGATTCTGAAATCAGCAAGGAAGAAGATTAAGTGAGGTCTTAAAGAAACTGAAAACTGGAGGAAGTAAAAGCTGTCAGAACGCTTCTATTATCCAGAAAAATGGGATATAGATTTTCAGGACTCTAAGAATTTTTTAGCAAGCTATTGGGTTTTGCCAAAACTAACAATGTGACAGTTCCACTTTGACAAGTACAAGATGGTACCATGTTGCTCCCCAAACTATTGCCATCCCTTCCAGCCATGATGAAAGACTTCAGCCAAGCCTCCATGTTTAGTAAGAGCAATGGTGTTGATTGGTATCTCTATATATCTTTATTAACCTCCAATAGTTCAGCTCAACACCATACTAATGTATAAATTTCAAACAATGGAAAAGAGTGCAGAGTGAAATTATATCAATGTCAGCATCATAATCTTGTGCAGATAGTAATCCTTTTGTGGTGAAAGAACTCATCTCAGCTGGTGTAAAACAAGTAAACATAACTTTGTATCTTCCTATTTCCCTGAGACAAATCCCAGTCAAATCCATGTAGGCTGCGTGTAGCATGGATTTCTCTGAAAGTGGAATATTTCCTCTGTACTGTGTTTTTTCAAAAAGCAAAAACCTGTGAAGTGTATTTATTGTGGCATGATGAAACAAACAAAAAAAAAGAACAATGCTTAAAATGTTACTCCAACTACCTTGACCACTTTGGTGGTGTGAATTTGGGTGTGCAGCGTTTCAGCCTGAAACATACAGAAATATCTTTACATCCCCAGCACATGTTATTTAGGCACATAGTTCTGGGCTGCCTAATGTGAATTCTGAGCAAAAATAATGCTTGTCATCCACACGCACAGTGCTCTGGCAACAGACATAATGAGCTTCTCCCATTCAGGCAGTGCAATTGGAGGCTCTATGAGAAGTATTTGATTGGACCATGAGAGGGCAGGAGTGATGCTGTATGGGGGCATGGACTCCAGTGAGGAGAGATTCGCCCAGCGCTGGATTCCATGTACATTTACAGCTTCTTTTGCAGGATTATAAGGGGGGAATCTGATGAATAATGCCCATTCTAGGGCATTCTAAAAAAAAATGAGGTTCACTAGAAAGTGATATAGTAACCTTTTAATGGGAATATTATTTTTTTCATATTCTATTCTAATATGTTATAATCATATAATATATTAGTATAAAATAAACCCTCTTGAGTGATATCAATCCGATGCACTCACTCACTAATCACAAGCTATAAAGCTCACAAAATAGTTTGTTTAAAAACACTTGACCTGGGCAAAAATCTTGGGGATTTACTTACTGTATATGATCATATATTTAGCAGTTCCTATTCTAACAAGCTAATTCCTGACTTTTAATTCTCCACCTGCTATTGGCAAATTCAGCCCTATTGAGTAGAAATTATATTTGTTCGTGACTGAATGCATGGATGCCTGTGTGTGTGTGTATTTACAAACAAAAAAAGTCACAGACAGTTCTGTCAGAAAAAAAAAAAAACTTGAAAAACAAATGCCATCTTTCCCAGTGCTTAATTAAAATGTGGAAAAGGTACAAGAAACATTCTCCATGTTTCCTTCTTGTTTTATTCATGTGAATTTCCCATATTGCCATTGGGATCATCACAGACAGCAGGTGCCACAATTCTAATCGCCTACTTCAATATCTAATCGAACAGCACAGACCTTTATCAATAATTCAGTGTTTTATTACTGATATGATGCCGCAGACCATCAAAAAATGTAAATAATTGATCCATCGAGGGGTAACATATCTCTTTTTGTGAAACATGAGCTGAACGGCCAGTTCCCTAGAATCAGACTGTAATTTTAAAGAACTGTGTAATTTCACAGTGATCGCTTTTCGCTGTGAGGGAAGGAGATAATATTCTCAGGAAGCTTACTTTAGAGGTGTACGTGACTGGTGGGTTTGTAACAAAAGCAGCTTCTTCATGGCTTAATGACAAACACTTGGGTAAACCTGGCAAAACTTTTATTATTCCATGGTGAAGATTTTGATTTTCAACTTTGAAAACCATTACACAAGCTTTAGAAACACGGTATATATCAAAGCTATATCTAAAAGCATAATTCCAAGTCTCGATCTTATACAAGATGAAACAATTGTACATATCCTTATTATAGTATAGTTTGGGTATGTACAAATGAAATGTAATGACTGATGATGTAGCATCTTCTTTTAGAGTAAGGACACAAAAATTCTGGTTGGAAATCTCTTTGGGAAAAAGGTCCTGGGTAAGTACCGTAACGTGTTACAGGACCCCTTTGGTTGATTGTTTGTAAGTTAGACCATACTTGCCATGTTGGTCCACTACGCTTTCCTACATCAACAATTTTCCACACCGGCACCTAATAATGATCTCACAAATACAGATGATTAGATGTTATTGCCACTGGTTTGTCTACATTCAGAAATTCTTTCAAATTAAATCATGAATATGTCCACCGGATTTTTGTGAGAACCTGCACCACGAGGTGCTGTCAAGTGACTTTGAGAGTAGCTAATTTCGCAACTCAATTTTTCTTACAATTCGATCTTCTCATTACTCTGCATCTCTTTGACATTAACTCCTACAGTATTCAATTGTACAAAAACTTCCAGGAAACCTCTTTTTGTGTAAATTAGTTTACATGCACAACATTTAGATCTGACATCTACTCGAATGCAAGTTAATCTTCAAAAATGCCTTTTTATCACTAGTCAACACTTTCTTCTTTATCCTTTTTTTTCCGCCTCCTCTTTCTGACACACACAGCAGCAGAATAGATATGTCACAATTTCAAGTCACGTAGGCGTCTCAGATTAAAAAGCAAAGGAGCTGACCCTGGTATGTCTCTGTAGAGTTAATCCTTTCTTTCTCTCTGAACCAAGAGATAGAGGGACTTATGTTTTCGGCATTACTTTTTGCATCAAATAGTTTCTTGAGTCCTCAAATGTCTGAAATGTATTCAATTCCAATATATATATATATATATATATATATATATATATATATATATATATATATATATATATATGAAATAAAGAAAGAATAGTAAAAAAAGAATATGGAACTTTATTAAGTATCCATTAAATATTAAAACCTAGTGTTTTGACCAGAGCTGAAAACACATACCTGTGTTTAATATTTCAAATAGCAGATCCCCCAAGACATGCAATTCCCCACGTTCGTGTAGAATACACCAAGCTTATTCTTTATGGTCTCGCTGGCTTTATGATACAATATTTACACACAGAATTCTTACCTAACAAGATTCTAGCTTACTCAAAAGAGAACGGGGACTTTATATGAAAGGTAAAGTTGACATCCATACAGAGGCAATATTTCAACCAAAGTCTCTGAGATTTTTTTCTGGAACAAGGGATTTCAGGTATTTTGGGATAATTGATTTGATTTTACTTAAAACAAAAAAAAGGGTAACCTATTTTTTATTTTAATTTGGGGAAATAGGTCCAAGATTCATACATTACAATTTCTATTTTTACAATAGAATGTGCATGAAATGTAAAGACAATGGTTTGCATCTTTGCTAAAATGTATCCATAGATAATTGTTGCATAGATGAAAAGTACCATTCTTTGAGATGTTTGTCATTGATGTAAAATTGTATTCATTGTATTATCCACGACTTTAACAATATACAGCCCTTAGACACAACTAATATGTCTCACTGAAGGAAATGTGCCTCTTTCTACACCCGGATAGGCAGAAATATATCTTAACATATGTGGTCTCCAAGGCTATACACTAAATGCCACTGACAGTGTCTCTTTTAGTTTTTGTATGCAATCCCACTAGTTTCACATGCGTAATGTCTCCCATGAGTCCCTAAATCTTGCCTCACATACAGCAACATAAGTAGGTTATTACACATTTCCAACAGGTCTATAGTGATAGACTTTGTTTGCATCTAAATCCCCGGGGACTGCACTTTGAGCTCAATAAGAGTTTAATGTTTAATGTATAGTATTATAATAGTAGTTAGATGTATTAATATTAGTGAGCTGTATGGTACTAGATTAGGGAGATGGTGACATACTGAACATAAAAAATGGTCAGAGGAGCTTGTAATCTACAGATTAAAAAATTGAAAATGGAAAAAGAAGTTACAAGACATTTCACAAAATAATTATTTATTTATTATTAATTGATTTCAAAATTTCAAAATCACCAACATTTGCTTTTATAATTCATAATTCATTATATATATATATATATATATATATATATATATATATATATATATAATTTGCACAGAATGTTAGTGACACCTAGTGGCAAAACAACACAGTTACCCATGCAGGGATTCATGGGAAATAAAGATGAAGAACTTGTTTATTCAATAATATTTAGTATCATTAGTATATTGATCTATATATTTATCTGACACCTTTAGATTTTTTTAACGTGTCATTTGCATATTTATTGAATATTGGTGATTTCATCAATTCACAGAAAATGGTCATACAATGGTGGATAATAAATGTTTAAATTGGTTTAATGAAGAAGAAGAAGATATTCAATCTAATTAATAAGTAACTGGTGCTGTTAGTGAGCAAGTATTAGTCTTTATCATATATGGATCGTCTATTTACAATGTTGACTCCAGTTTAGGAATATGTCTTGACCATTCACTTTGTATAAAAAGAGAACACTAGGCTGTAAGAGATGCTCACTCACTCACTCACTCACTCACTCACTTACTCAAATGTTTGTCTTTTGTCCTTTTCATTTCCAATTGATTGTAATAACATCCTGTTATTGTATCCAGGTTTCTTTTAATGTGTATTCCTTCAAATTTCTCACGGCACATTTCTTTTGTTCATTCTTTTCCATATATCCTCTATCCCCTATCGTGTTTTCTGCCTGTTCCCCTTTTCCTCAACGTTTTTTGTGGGTTATTTCTTATTTTATGAACATTACTCATCTTCATTGGTTTTCCATATATATTTTTTCGGTTCTCCATATTATTTTATGTTTTTTTGTTTTGTTTTTGTTTTTCTTGTAGGTGCCACTGTTTGCTTTGTGGTTTATGTAATTTATAGTTTGTTTTGTACTTCTGACTGTTTTGCTCATGCTCCTCCTCTCTCATAACATTTTGGCATGTCTCTCTGTGCAAACGTTTGGACCCCACTTTCTAATTTAGTAAATGCTGTCCCATATGGATTGTCCTTGTCGCCATTTACTATTGATGTTAGAACTAAGATTATTGTTATAATAAACACACCAAATTACCTTAAACTTCATGCATGCTAATGTCAGTATGACCTCATTGTTAACATCAGTGCACGTTAAGATAGAACATAGATATTATTATAACTGTGTGGTCAAATTCATATTCCACCGATGGTGGGAAAAAAATAGAGTCACATAAAACATTATTTCTACTCAATGTTCCAAATCCTTTTAAACCTTACCCTAATATTGAGGTTTTTTTTAGTACTGGCAAATAGTACTGGCAAAATCAGTACTGGCAAAATCAGTACTGGCAAAATAAAAACAGCAATACAAATAGTTTTCTTCACTGTTTGTTTGAGCTGAAATAGGTCGAAATTTGTCTTAAGCCAAACTAAGTCACACTGAAAGGCTTTCCTCTAAATTGATATATTTTAAGACTAGACTGCATTTCTAAATGTAATATCTAATCAACATCCCACAGACGCAGTTCCCTTTATCTTTATAATTTGTAAAAAAAAAAAAAAAGAAAAAAAAAAAAAAGAAACTACAGTTGGGGATAGAGTTGGCCGTCATATCATCTCTCATTAAAATTGCACTGATTCTGCATCTAAAAATGAAAAAAATACTCAATCTGCATATCATTTTTTTTTTTAAATGGAAATAAGTATGGGTTTTGTAATTTCTCTGTTTTATCATTTTGCCACTGGGGAGCTGTCTGTTCCATTTAAAACTACAGACTAATGTAAAAAAGAAATAGTAACTGTAAAAAGAACCTAGAAATGTGTTGCCTGTATTGTAATTAATGCACATTGTTCAGTTTAATAAAAAAAAGTATCCTTTGGGACCACAGGATGACTGACTAATAGAATAAATAAGCATAGTTTATATGGCCGTAAAAAGGTATTAAAATACTAAAGTCCACCAAGCCAGATCATATTCACACAAATATGTTTTTACTGTCAATTCAAAAGAAAAAAAAAAAGAAGCAAACAATTGATATCTGTGTCTCAAGTACAACTATACATACTAAAATAAAGGCATCTAAACTATTTAAAAGGCAAGTATATTGATATTACTAAGGTTATTCACCAAAGTAAGAATTCAAAGTGAATTTTAAATTTTATTCCAAAGTGGCTAAACTGAAATTTAATTTAGAGAATGTTCAAAGTTCAACTATTTTGGAATTTAAATTTGAAATTCACATTGAATTCTCATTTGTGGTTGCAATTTAATTTCCTGTAGGCCTAAATGGATGACATTGTGTCTTTTGTATATACACACGCAGAAACACACACATGCACACACGCACTCACCCTCTCAAGTGATATATTGAGGATAAAAGCTACCCTAGACAACCCAACACATGCACCCTCCTTATACAACTTAAAGTAAGAGATCTGAGCAGAGACCCACCAGAATAATTGAGCTGATGCCCATTCTCACCTCTCTTGCTACCTATTTTTCTCACCTTAAGTGTAAAGGGTAATCCAGACGTGGACCCCTTGCTCACGGTGCCTAGAGGGATATTGGCTATACCTCACTGATGATAACTTACAAGGTTGAAACGATCGTCTGGGGTTGCCGTATCTCTCGTGCAGAAGGAACTTACTGGCATTTTGGATCTGGACTGCCCATATGGGTGGGAACAGTCTGATATGTTTCAGAGATGCTCTCTCTGTAATGGCACAAGTTGAGCTAAAACCAGCTTGAGATCTGAGCGGGGACCCACCGAAGGGCAGGCTAATTGAGCTGGTGCCCGTTCTCAGCTCTCTTGCTTCCTATTTTTCTCATCTTAAGAGACAATTGTGGTAAAGTGAATGGCTCATGGTTTCATTTTGCATGAATTAGACACCTGGTATTATATAAAAAATTCTGAATACACTTCCACATTCTTTAAGATGCATAGCTGCGCTTTTAGCGTAATGATTACTAGAATACATACTGTCCCTTTAAACGATCATCTGTTTACAATGTGACTCAGTGTAGTTTTACACTTAGAAAAGAGTAAAATAACTCCTCGGTTAACAAAACCAGCCTACATAACTGCACAAGGAAGATTTATATTGCCATTCCGATGTTTGTCCAATATCTTTAATCTGGCCTTTAGATTGTTAATCATCCAGCCATTTACAACTTCTATAGTCTCCAATGCAAACAAAGCAGTCCTAGAAGGCATCTTTATACTGGTCAGTGGCAGGAAAGAATAATGTTAGTAAATACAGCCTTTCCATTATATGGACACTTTCCCTCGACTTATTTTCTAGTCAAATGCCTCTTCGGATGATATTGTAATATTGTCTATCACAGACACCCAGACGAATATGGGATTATATCTCTTATTAATAACAGTGGAGAGTTTGGGCCAAAATTGGCTAAAGTGGGTAAAGATTTAATTAATTTCCTCCAGGGAGATGTAGTATTAATTCTGAAGTGTTATGTGCTATAATTAAACAAGTGGACAGGATTAAATTCGTCTGATGACCTGGAGTCATACTGAAAAAAATCCTGTGTCAGTTATCTAAGAATAATATTATTTTACTATATTGAAAAAATGTAAATTGGTCTTCAGTGAATGACTTGTTCCAAGAGAATTTAAAATAAAAAAATTAGACTTCATTCCTCGTAAAAAAAAAAAAAAATATTATAAAAAAAAAGTACATCTGTATGCTTAAAAGGACACTAAGAACCAAATCACCTTTAAATTAATGATTTGGTTTTGGTGTATAGATCATGTCCTGTGCTGTCTCCTTGCTCAATTATATGCCATTTAGAAGTTAAATCACTTTGTTTATGCAGTCATATCCACACCTCCCCTGACTGTGACTCACACAGCCTCTCTACACACTTCCTAAATAAATGTTTAATTTAGAATTTCTTTAGCAGCCTCCTATATGTGATTTAAGTTCAATTAGCAAAGCAGGAAAGAAAGACTAAATAAAACACACTCTTTTTTTTCAGAGGCTGCATAATTCCCAGTTGGTGTAGGTGTAAAAGTTTTAAAAATAATATCAGAAATTATGACTTTACTGAGATAGTAGTGGATGCATGATATAGCCTTCTAGCTAATGTGGTAGCTTAGGCATGAGTGGGATAGACATAAGGCTATCCTAGATATCAGATAAGGCCAGGGACTAATGAATGAATTTAGAAAATTGGGCAGACTAGATGGACCGAATGCTTTTTATCTGCCGTCACATTCTATGTGTAACTAGAGCTGCATAAACAAACTGATATTACACCTAAATGTTGGAGTACCGCATCGGGATATAATGATTATGATTATGATGCTTGCAGTAACCCTTTAACTTGTATGACATACTGCTAACATCATCTAGACATTTCATGACTTAACAGTAGCATCTCGATATGACCCAACATTTACCCCAGTGATAAGGCTTCACCACATTCCATTGATTGGTATTATACCAATAACCAATGCAATGCTCCATAGAAATTTCTCTTTAATTTTGTACTCTTCGTATGATAGCCTGATCGAGCTCTAAAGACTAATGTGACTGATAATTTTGGAGGGAATAGGAGTCAGCATGTCACTTGTTACAAATGATCACCTTAGAATTATTTGTGGGAAAGAAAGAAAGAGTTTCTAAGTGCTGAACTTTTTTCCTTGGTTCAAAGAATTATCTTCCTTTGCTGGATTTTGTCTGTGCGATATGCAAAAAAGCCGTCTAATGTTCAATATCATTACTGGCCCAATTAGTCTCAGACTGTAAGACTCAGTGGGGCTTGACATGATGCTAGTTAACGTAGTTACACAGTAACTCAGAGACAAAAGGGACTCGCGGATCATTGAGTCTGACCATCCCACCGTGCACAGATTTGTATTCTACCTCAGTGTGTGCCTCGCCGTCACTGCAGCATACAGACGCTCAGAACTCTCAATATCTACACAAGGAATATTAGCCACTTGTTTTTCAACAGGATCTTAGAGTAGTCAAAAAAAAATGAAAAGAGAAATCAGGACAAGGATAATGTGGTGTTTATAAAGAAAGGATATTTATAAATGCATTATTATTGTACCATTATAATTATTTTCCTTGAGTGAATGAGATTTTTCTGCTGCATTATCCTGCTCCCCGCAGCTGGCCTTCATAAAAATGTCACTGATTCCTCCCAAGCTTTATTTTCATCCAATTCTGGTTGGTTGAACTGATGCAGAAGTGCCTAAAAATGCACATTTTTTTCCAAATTCATATCAGGATAAAGAATGTGTAGTCTCAAAATCAGAGTTCCAATTCGGCAAAAGAAAAGACAGCAGAACAGAAGCAGTGCCTAAAATGTATAGGAATTGGAGAGTAAATAAACAAAGAGAGGCACGGCTTTTTTGTATGCCCGGCTAGGTGTCTTACTGTAAATCTTTCAGACAGTCATATTCCAAAAAGGCATTCGGGGTGTGGGTATGGTCATGGCTAAATGATGACCTCCCACCAACATCTTGGGTAATTCCTGCTACAATTTATTAGCCATCATTTAAAAAAAAAATCAAAGATTAATTGACTTATTTCATGTCAACAAATGTAGATGATTTGTTAGTGATTATATTCACAATTAGTACAAATATGGAATAAAAACATACTATCTTTGCACTAGTAAAGAGGAGCAAATATCATATTTATTGTGAGTCACTCTTTATATGAGACATTCAAGAGATACTGGCAATACTTTATCAACATGCAGCAGGAAATGATTCAATGCAATAATCATTATACTTGGTTAACAATCTTAGTTTGCTCTGCTGTTAGTTCTATATGTATTTTGCCATTCTTTCATAAATGTTTAATCATATGTGGAGCAGATTTTGACACAAAAGTCAATTCAACAAATGATTTATCTCTTGAGCTAGAATCAGATTTGCGTCCATGGGTAATCATACAATGGCTTGGCAAAATTGTTGGCAAAAAGTAAGTACGAGCTGAAGAAGAAAAACATTACTATATGTGTATGTGCACGCACGCACACCCACACAAACACATCATATTCTCAAAATGCGAATGTACCTGACTTGTGTTAATTCACTATTATGCTGGTAACAGAAAGAAGAAAAATAATAATTATTAGTATTGTTAATTATTATTAGATATCACCACCTATGTATATTACACTCATTTCCTCATATCTTATGCCATCGCTATATCTCATAAAATAAGTATTATATTATATCTGTTCGTTTGTTCGCATTTCATCTATGTTTCTTATTCCACCTCTGTATTGATAATGCCCCTTCACATTTTACATTCTCTCTCCTCTTTTTACATCCCATCTCTGCATTTCATATGCATCATCTGCATAATAAATGCCCCCTTTGCATTCTATATGCTCTCTTTGCAGTTTACGTTTCCCCTTTGCATTTTACATTCCCATCTGCATTTTCCAGTCCACCTCTACATTTGCTACATATCACTTTTTTTTTATCAACATCTATAATTATTATTATTATTATTATGATTATTATTATTTATAAAGCGACAACAAATTCCATAGTCAGGGCTGTATTTGCCACAAGGCAAACAAGGCATTTGCCTAGGGCGGCACTTTCAGGGGGGTGCCAAAAAATGCTACCCCAAGCTCCCAAACAAATGCCTTGTTTGCCTCATGTCCTGGGGCTGTCCTTCTTAGGGCCCCTTCCCGAGGTGGTAAACTTCCAAAATTCTAGCCAGGCGGCAAGGATGCGCTGTCCTCCGCTCTTCTTGCTCTCTCACGCTCTGTGAGTCTGTGAGTGAGTGAGTGTAGCTGTCAGTGTGTGTCTGTGAGTGAGTGAAAGTGTGTGTCTGTCAGAGTGTGTCAAATCAGTGAGGATGGGTATGTCTGTGAGTGTGTGTCAGTGTGTGTCTGTCATTTTATGTGTATCTGTATCTGTGTATGTCTGTCAGTGAGTGGGTGTGTCAGTGTGTGTCTGTCAGTGAAAGTGTGTGTTGGTTAAACAGTGTGTGTACCAATGACTGAGTATCTGCAATTGACTGTATGTTAGTGCACGTATCAATGAGGGCCTGTGTCTGTCAGTCAAAAAAGTGGCCTTGACACGAATTGGGGGGGGCAAGAATTAGATTTGGGGCATGCCCGAATGTGGTTGTACCTAGGGCAGCACAAATCCAAAATACACCACACTCCATAGTGCTGTACAATAGGTGGACTAACATACATGTATTTTCAATAAGATGAGTTGAACGCATAGGAATAATGAATTTTGAGGGCCCTGCTCAAACAAGCTTACATTCTAAAAGGAGTGCGGTAAAGTGGCACAAGAGGTAAGGGAAAGATGTATTTCAAGCATGGAAAAAAGTAGGTTGCTAGAAGAGTAAAGGGTTAGTTTGATGACACAGTTGCAGGAGAGGAAGCAGTGTGGGTAACCATGGTGCGGGGATTGAAAGTTACTAACAGTTTATTTGATATGCTTTCCTAAAGAAGTGAGTTTTTAAAGATCTTTTTAATGAACTGAAACTGGGTAAGAGTCCAACAAACCAGATAAGGGAGTTCCATAGGAATGTCGCAGCCACAAAGAAGTCTTGAAGGTGGGTGACAGATGTGCGAGAATGAACAGGTAATATAAGCAGACCTTTAGCATAGCATAGGGCTCTGAATGGGACATACTTGTGTATCAGTGAACATAGGTAGGAGCAGCGTTATAAAAATATCTGAATTTTTAATTGAGCCCTATGTCTTACAGAGTTAACAGTGTGAAAGAGGCATTTGGGTTCTCGCAAGAGCATGGTTATGGTTGCCTTCAGAACAGCTAATTTAAACATTTAAATGCATGTTATGGTACAAGTAAAAAAACAATACGGCATTTCTGTCCCAAGGCAACGAAGGCGGTGCTGTGGGAAAACAATTTAATTCTCTGGATATTAGTAGCGTATATAACATTTCACTCCTCTCCAGCACTAAAAGGTTAAATACAATCCTTTGCCAGTTTTTACAATGCTTCTGGCTGGATCTGTTCCCACAAATACTATATTTCATTGATAGCTGCTGACACTTAAAAATATAGAAAAATGAAACCAAAGGGGAAAAAAACTAAAAAATAACAGCCTTTGAATAATAATAAAAATTTTAGTCTTTGCAGATTCCTATTACTTATTCATCTTAAAATCATTTAAATGATAATGTACAGTAAGCAGGTAGTGCAGTGTGTTTGGAGGTATGGTGCTGACAGCTGACTCAGCAGTACACGCTACCATTTTCCTTAAATCTTTGGAAATACATACTCAGAAGACCTCATTAAATGTTAGGCCCACTTCCCAGAGTCAGATTGAGGTCACCGCACAGGAACCTCACCCTCCAAACATACAATATCCCAGCATTACATGTCCCAAGCCTTGCTTTGGACTGGTGTTTTCAGTCTACTGATTTCACAGTCTGCCTGCTTGTATTGGTTCTGTATCTTTCTATCTATGTCAGTCTGTCTGTTAGTTACAGTGGCAATCTGCCTGTGTTTGTTTGAGTGGCAGTCTGTCTGTATTTGTTAGAGTAGCAATCTGCCTGGGTTTGTTAGAGTGGCAGTCTGCTTGTATTTGTTAGAGTAGCAGTCTGTCTGAGTATGTTAGAGTAACAGTCTACTTGTATTTGTTAGAGTAGCAGTATGCCTTTGTCTTTTATAGTGGCAGTCTGCTTGTATTTGTTAAAGTAGCAGTATGCCTGTGTCTTTTATAGTGGCAGTTTGCTTGTATTTGTTAGAGTAGCAGTTTGTCTGTGTTTGTTAGCGTAGCAGTCTGCTTGTATTTGTTAGAGTAGCAGTCTGTCTGTGTTTGTTAGCGTAGCAGTCTGCTTGTATTTGTTAGAGAAGCAGTCTGTCTGTGTTTGTTAGAGTGGCAGTCTGCTTGTATTTGTTAGAGTAGCAGTCTGTCTGTGTTTGTTAGAGTGGCAGTCTGCTTGTATTTGCTAGAGTAGCAGTCTGTCTTAATTTGTTAGAGTAGCTGTCTGGGTTTTTTTTCCAGTGCTTAGTTGCCTGTTTTTTTTTTTGAGGGACTATCTTTTCGGATTTGTTTTATTGTCCGATTGCCTGTACTTGTTTCAATATTAGGCTGCCTATATTTGTTTAAGTAGCTGTCTTTCTGTGTTTGTTGGTTTGGCTACCTGACTTAGTGTCTATCTGCCTGCATTTGTTTGTGTCAAGCTGGCAATTATTTCGGTAGATTTATCAGTACCTCCCATGTGTGACCAGTCCTTTAGTCTTTGACTTGTTTCTGTCATTCTGCCTAAATGCAAATTGTTCACATGGACTGAAAGAGTGTTGGGCCCATTTGTTTACTGTATAACCCAAGGTTCCTTTGTTAGATTATGAAAATGTGATCTAATCAGCAAACAGCAGGCTGAGACACAGGCAACAATAATAGATTTATAAAAACTAATCAATCCTTGCTGAATTGAAGGGCTTATTTCAATGTACCATGTTTCAGCTACCATGAGATAGCTTACATGTGATAGCTCAGTGTTCCAGCTACCATGCGATAGTTCTGTGTTCCAGCTGCAATGGGATAGCTCAGTGTTCTAGCTACCATGTGATAGTTATGCGTTCCAGCTACTATGAGAATGCTTACATGTGATAGCTCAGTGTTCCAGCTACCATGCGATAGTTCTGTGTTCCAGCTGCCATGAGATAGTTATGTGTTCCAGCTACCACGGGATTGCTCAGTGCTCCAGCTACCATGTTATGGTTATGTGTTCCAGCTGCTATGTCATAGTTCTGTGTTCCAGCTGCCATGCAATAGCTTACATGTGATAGCTCAGTGTTCCAACAACCATGTGATAGTTCTGTGTCCCAGCTGCCATGAGGTAGCTCAGTGTTCAAGCTACAATGGGATTGCTCAGTGTTCCAGCTGCCATGGGATTGCTCAGTGTTCCAGCTGCCATGAACTAGCTCAATATTCCATCCGCTATGTTATAGTTATGTGTTCCATCTGCAATGAGATAGCTCTTTTTTTTTTTTTTAGCTACGATGGGATAGCTCAGTGTTACAGCTACCTTGTTATAATTATGTGTTCCAGCTGCCATGTGATAGTTCTGTGTTCCAGATGTCATGTTGTAGTTCTGTGTTCCAGCTACCATGGGATAGCTCAGTGTTCCGACTGCCACGAGATAGCTCAGTATTACAGCTACAATGTTATAGTTATGTGTTTCAGCTACCATGATATAGCTCTGTGTTTCAGCTACCATGAGATAGTTCTGTGTTCCATCTTCTGTAAATTAGTTTTGTGTTCCAATTGCCATGAGCAAAGTGCAGTGCTCCTGGTTCAACTTTTAGAATTTCTAAAATACCTTTATATGGAGAATATGAAGTTAGCCATATCTGTGGGTAATTCACCATAATATGTGAATTGTTTTGTTTCCTGTCCCTAGTTCAGAGAGTTAAAAAAACATTTGTAAAAATGAATTAATGCCCCCAAGTAGTTCAAAGGCTGGAGATCATTTTTTTTTTTCTTACAATTGTGTTTGCTTTTAAAACAGCCCTTTCTTCTCTTCCTTAATTTTGTAATAGGATATTAGAATATAGGATCATTTTATTTATTGTAGAGTTAAAATGTAAGTAGTTTAAGGTGCCATCTCTTGCCCAAATCCATGTTATCTCTCTTTCTGCTTTACACTGTTTAATGTATGTTAAACATTTAACTAAATGCAGTGTAGATGATGATAGATTTAACATAATTTTCCAGAAAAAAACAACAACAAGAAATTAGCATGTACAATAAGAAAATATGTCTGTATACCCCTCTGCTGTCTTTCATGCTTGTTAATGCACCAAACAGGAAGACCTCCATTTTAACAGGAATATCCCTTTAAATAAGGCCAATTAGAGATAGCGATAAAAAAAAAAGAAAATGATAATAAACATAAAATAATGAATAAAACAAGGACTTACTACTCTCCCATAGCCTCTAAATAGACAATTTTCCCTTTTTTATGATTATTTTTTGTTTTCCTGCAATGTTTTCTGCATTACAGTTAAGAAAATTTATGACGACAACTTGTAATTCTCCAAAACTGCCCTGTGCGGTCATTTTTGCCTGTGCGTTGTGAATTATGCAATAAGCAATCTCCTTAATTAAAACAAATTGCGTTTACTGTATCAGTGTTGGCCATAAATCGCTCCCTTGGGTCTCTGTTTAAGGTTTCTCGATGCCCTGTTCTTGAGCTATGCTGACAGCAGTCTCCCATTACCAAAAACAGCTTGGAGGAAATGTGGGTATCTTTTTTTATATTTAAATTCAAGTCAGAGTCACAATAATGGCATGGCTATCATTCTGCACATTTATGTTGATAGAATATCAGTATAATGATGTGTAGAAATGATGGATATCCCGTGTGATGATCGTTTCTTGTTTGCTTTCCGCTCGGGCTATGGTTGCTTCTTCCACAGGTACCAAATGATAAGAAAGCGATATTTATTAAGCAGTTTTTCTTTTGCAATTTTTTTCCTCTTCTCCTTAAAATGTGATAAATGCAGTTTTGAGCATCACACATTTACAAAGTATACAAAGTGTTTATTGTGTCCTTGTTTGGCAGTGCTCATCAACCCTCTCCTCAAGGCACACCTAGCAGTCCAGGATTTAGGGATTATATAGGTGTGTCAAAGGTGTCTAGAAAACACCTTTTTTTATTTAAACCTAATGTACACCCAGGTAATCCTTAAATCCTGGACTGTTAGGTGTGCCTTGATGAGAGGGTTGAGGAGCACTGCTCTGTGGATCAACTCCCTTAAATGTCCATTAGGTCATGGAAATATATCATCTACTAATCCCTTCTAACTCCTCATTTTCATTATCACTCAAGGATGTGAGAGCTAAAGGCATGTTCTGTTAGAATTACTGTTATGCTCCTTTACAATTACACCTTGAAACAACAATTTATTTGAATTTTATTTTTTTATAAAATTACATTATTCTCCTACTACACCTTACTTCATTTGGTCTCCTCCACATTCCATTCCATTATTAATAAAATGATAATTTCTTTACCAGAGCTTGATCATTTATGGTGGAAACATGATTGGGAAGGCACCACTCACTAACTAACTTGTGCTGTTTTCATGGATTATGTTAAGACATAATGTTTAGTATACACTATATTATTATTAGACACGTAGGCTGTCCTCTCTTTTGGACAATTACACCAGCTTTCCAATAGTTCCTCTTTTCAACCCCAAACATATTTATCATCTATGTTATATTACTTTTAAACTACATACAAACTGAAAACGTTCTCAGTTCAACTACAAATCTCTAAGTAGACACAGTGATCTAAATATATTAGTGGATTGGACAAAGAGCAGATAAAAGTACTTTAGACTGCGGAAGAAAAGTAATCTATGGCTGTCATTAAAATTCCACATTTTTCCTTTTTGATGTCTTATCTCATTTTTCTTGGTCAGATTTTCACTCGTATGTTAGTTGAGGTTTCATGATCACGTAAACCCCTGACCATTACATAGAACATAAAGAGACATAGCAAATTAAATTATACGGCATTACCGTTCCATCATTGCATTGTTTATCAGAACAGATCAAGGCATTACAGGAGATCCGAGTATGGTATTCGGCCTAAATAGGTCATGGACAACATTTTAAAAAGCGTCATCTTTTATCTAGAGCAAAGTTCTCAGGGACAATATGAACTGTCAGGGGACATACTTATCCAAAGTAGCCTATTTGGATTGGTTTATTTTTTAATTATTTGTATATTTATTGATCTGTGCTGTCATATTGATTAGCAATGGATTGTTTGCTGAATGTGCTGCCTTTGGTTACTTTATCCATCAACTATGCTCTGCTGGTGGAGTCTGGGATACAGTATATAAAACATACAATATACATTAGTGGTCTAGAGGCAATTCTTTTCATAGTTACCTAGAACACCTATTTTAAATTGTCTGGTCGTAAAGCTGCAATGGTTTAATAACATGCTTTGCTAGGATTGTACTTGCAAAAGTTCACAAAACGCTGCTTGGTTTAGATTGAAGATGGCCATTATTAAGTTGTATAGCAGACAGCTGAAATATATCAAACTATTACACGCTTTTAGATTTCAATGTTATATCTTTAATTGCAATAACTTTAAAGGGTAAATATCATGTTTTACAAAGATATGTCTATATACCAGAAGAAAAACGACATTAATTAAAAACACATAAAAGAGTGCTTTTCATGAACCCAAAACCTGATCTAAGCATTAGATTATAGAAAATGTGTTCACAACATCTATGGGTCATTTTGAGAATTCATTATATTCAATTACATTCATTCTTTTTTCTACTTTTCTTATATTTTTTTACCTTTTTTTTCATCTTCTCTTCTTTAAACATATTTGCCAGAACCTTAATTGTGTTCCGCAGAAAAAGTCTACAATCTTAATAATACATCATATATTTTTGTATCATTATTGCTGTATTTTTATTCATTATACATTTTGAAGCGGTGACATTTTTCTTACTCTAGATATCAGTCTTCCGGTTGGCGATTATCACAGCACCAGCGTCTCCAGAAACAGAGAGGTTAATTAGAATGAGCTTTTGTAAAAGGCCATTTCCTCAAGTCATTTTTTAGCAATATAGTTAGTCTAATGACAATTCATTCGGTCATTTACTTCAAGCGCACAGGCATCTTGAAACCACACGCAGTCCATTCCTTACTAAAAGATATTCCAAATATTGATAATGCGATATTATGAATATGTAATCTACTGATACATCAAAATAATACTGCAGTAAAACACATAAAATATATTGGTTATACTATCTCAAAAGTGATTATACTTTCAATGTTAATAAAAACTATTGATCCTTAACTCAGATACTATCTTTCTGCATGTTTAACACAATGTCGCACTGCAAACTAATGACCTCAAGAAAGTTTTAGAGGAAAGTGGAAATTTAAAGACCTAGAGATGGTTTTGTGGGGAAAGAGCAAATATAATGATCCGGAGATCGACTATAAATGTGCCGCCTATTCACTCTGTAGTGAATAATAATAATCTTAAACTTTCTGATTATGTTCTACAAATTGCAAGATAACTTTTTGAGGAACAGAACTTGAATGTGCTTTAATCATAAGATGTTAATGATGATTACATAACACATATAGAGTATATTTGTCACATATACGTCCTCTCCTTGTGGTATCTGCGGTAATAATTGCCTTCCCGGCAATAACGGAAGTGCCGCTCAGCAACCCTGTGCCAGTATACCTGACTCCTGCAACATGTTGGTGGATGCCGGCCGCTGTGGATCCACGCTATATTATAGCCCCATGTCCGCCCACGTCTGCTCCCATTCTAAGGGCTTTAGGACAGGAACAAGACTGAGGACCTTAGGGATGGAGCCTCCTTTTAAAGTATTTTGTGTTTTTCCTGTCCTATCGGCTGAAAGGGGCAGAGCTGACCCATTTGTATATGCTGCCATGATTAGCCAGGAAAAGAGAATTTCAACTTTGAGGCCACTGTAGCTAATCTTAAAGCATAGTTGACTTAGAGAATGTTTCCATTTTGGCTTTTTGACTCTTAAATGAAAAATTTACTTTGAATTCTCACTTTATTGAATAACCCTGGCAGTAGTTTTAGTTAGTGGGATATGATTCTCGAATCAGAGTAAAATCTAATTTTTAACCCCTTAAGGACCAAACTTCTGGAATAAAAGGGAATAATGACATGTCACACACGTCATGTGTCCTTAAGGGGTTAAAGGAGTAAGGTTATTTTTAAAACTTTAATATATTGAGACAGATGTTTTTTACTGTGTTTGTAACCCTTTTAAGCAGATAAAAGGAGATTATTTTTTTTAAATGACTACATTGTGTCAATTTACATACTTTCTTTTATTGTTTTTTCCAGCAGTATTCTATACAGAAAACCTTTGATCATGGTTGGTTGTTTTGTTATGTGCTAGCTGTGATCCCAGATTTTATAAAAATTATATGCTAATAATTTTAGATCAAGAAGTGCTTGGTAGTGAAATAGTTAAATGATTCCAACCAGGAACAAAATACAATTGATATACAAGGCAGCTTATCACGTTATACAGCCAATAAGAGATTTGCTGCCTCTTTGTCTGTTTATACTATTTGAACATATCTTTGTTCTAAATGTAAACAACCTAAGACTGAAATGGTTAAACTAGTTTTATTTTGTAAACCGCTACTGTAAATTTGCATAATATCTGACACTTTTCTGCACGTAGAAAATGAATGCAATCGAGATAAAACAAGATGAAATCATTGATGTAAATGGAGTTAAACTTTCACCCAAGGAGAAATATGACTCAATTACATGCGCGTTTGCAATTTATTGTCATCTAAAGTTACCCGTGTGACTGATGGCACCTGTGAGAGATTAGTTAAGAAATATATTGCATTCACAATGTGACAAAAATGACACAACTTGATGTGAACCGCTCTCTTGAAAAACACATAAATAGATACCAATGAAAGAAGATACTATATCTAACCACCATGTCAGGCTCGCATTGGCTCTCATTAACCCCTTAAGGACCAAACTTCTGGAATAAAAAGGAATCATGACGTGTCACACACGTCATGTGTCCTTAAGGGGTTAAAGCGACAGTAAAGCCACTAAACAATTATTGCCTCAATTAATGGCTATATCAAAAATAAAAAAAGTTGTTCTTTTTGTTTAATATTCCCTAAGGACATTGGGGAAATTAATCCAGATTATATTTTTGTTATATATATATATATATATATATATTTTTTTTTTAAACAAAATGTTTACATTCTTTTGGACTTTCATGACAAGTAGTATGATATCTGGCATTAGGCTGCTTAAAGAGACACTTCTGACTCCTAAAGCACTTGAGCTTACTGAAAAGCTTTATTTGTGAATAGTGTGTCCTAACAGTAGCATATTTTAATAGAAATTGACATGTTTATGAATTAACCTTGTTACACCTCCTGTCTTTCAAGCAGACAATCGGCCCTGTTACTTCCTGGTTGGTTAGCTCAGTGGAGCTAAACTCAAGAGGCATCAAGAGACCAGAGCACCTGACTTCCCATTCTCAGAAGCTGCATTTGGAAGTCTGTGATTGGACAGTCACATAAAGTCTGGGCGGGGTTAGAAAAGGGAGGGCTTGCAAAGGCTGCAGACAAGAGATCTATATATACCCACAATTAAAAAAAAATGCATGCACGCTTTAATTTGGGGTATATCTACTTAACAATTATTTGTATTTATTTTGTATTTGGGCAATGAAGTGTCCTTTTAAAATGAGAGCATGTTACTTCATACTTCATATTTCATCTGTGCGACACAATTGCTCCCTAAAGCTTCTGACAACAATCCATTGCTGCTTGTGATCCTGACAATGTTTACCGACAGAAAGTAACATAGTCAGAATGATTCACTAAACACTGGTTTGTAGCAAATTAATATCCAAATGCCGAAACTGAATGATTCTGCTAATGGTTCTGAGCTGTCTCACATCGAATGAAAAACCACAGAAATACCATGAAAAACAGCTGCACATCTAGTATCTACAAGAAAAAGAAATGTGACATATCATCTTCTTTTGGTGTTAAAAGAATATGTTATAATACCTGCTTTATGCCTCAGCATGGGAATATGGAAGATTTGACAGATTATTAGATCACCAATGCTTGCTTAGATGCTTTTTTTGTGGCCATTATATTAGTGACTTTTACCTAATGTGCCTAATGTGTCTTTCAAAAATGTACATGGTTTCTACAGGGACTGGGATGTTCTTTCACATGCATTTTCCTATTTTGCAGGAATATATGCTAAATACAGCAGTTGATGCTCACTTGTTGACCAAGGTTAATATGAATGACATATACGTAGCCTCTGTGGACATCAGTAATGGAACACAAAGATGTGTCCGCTAATCCTGCTTTCAGTCACAGGCACTTTGGAATCTCTTATCCACGTGACTCCCTCCATCCCAGACATTATCATGAGCAGATATTCTGTGTTTTTTTAGTAAATAAACCTAATAGTCAGTAGCTGAATGCCTAGTTGGAGGACTTTGCCACCCCACATTGTTCCAAAATGTTGGCAATCAGAATGCAATTCACTACAGTTTGGAATTTAGTGAATAAACTGTTTAGAAAGAACTTTGGAATTGTGAAAAAATATCCAAAAAACCCAAAGATTCATATATAATGTGTTAAAAGTGATCCGTAACTTTTGATTATTTTTTTGTTTTAATATATATTGTGTGAATATTTTGCAGAGATATGCTGACATTGAGATAATTGTAGGTATTTTTCCTAGAATTCGTCTTGAAAGGCAAAAGTGCAGATTGTACCATCTTTAAGCATAGTTCACTCTTTGACATTTTCCATTATTTCCTAGAGATGCATCGTGAGTCAATGAGAACCCAAGGCAAAGAAGTCATATGTGGCTATTGGCTAAATTAGCGAATAAAAAATGGAATCACAATTTTTTGAAAAAATATCCAATTTGGAAGAACTGCTAAAATAAAATTTTCAGCCAAGCTGCTTGGAAACCTTTGTTAATTCTCCACAATTTCCAATTTAGTAAATAAGTCTAGTAAATACTGTCAATCCTTTGAATCAACGTCTTTACACGTTTCATACGACTTCCAAAGGTCAACAAAATAGTATTCAGATAGAGAAATATTGCTTGAGGCAACTCCATCACCCACGTGCAACTGATTCCATGAAACATCTACTGCTTACCCAAACCGTTCTACTGTGACACCGTGTGTAGAGAGAAAACAAATTCTATAAATAGCATCATAAACACGCATTCAAACAATAAAAGAAAGTAACCGATGCAGCAAATACTTAACTGGAAGCACTACAGTGTTTCTGTAACCGGATCCTCTAATTGATATGATGTTTTGGAAAATAACTGGATTGACAGCTTTAATGAAGTACTGGAGAGAGAACTAGCACGTGTACGTTGCAAAGTTATTTGTTCCGTAGTTGTGCTTAATAGTGCCTTTATCTGTCAATTAAGGCTAATTAGACTGCATTCGAAGAACAAGCGCAGGATCATTTAGAAAGCTATTCTTACATTTTCCCTATACTATGCACTGACTTCACAAACATTGTTCAATCCCTTTACTGTATTAGATTTTACTGTTTCTACCGGAAGGTTATTCCAATTAATACTCTTTTACTGATATATTTTTTTCCATATTAGCCTTCTAGTTTGTAACTTTTCAGCAATACCTTTTGTTCTTGTAGTTTGTAAAGGCTTATTTTTCTTTAACTTTAAATGAAAACAACAGCAATATGAATACAAACGTGTGTTCCTAATGCTTCAGTGTTCCTGATCCTAAAAAACTAGAAATAGGTTTGAAATGTACCTTGTTCCTGCACCAAAACTTACTTGGTGCTGCTTACCTCTCCTCACAAAGAAGGTATGGTGGCTTCACAAAGAAGGTATGGAGGCTTCACAAAGAAGGTATGAGGGCTTCACAAAGAAGGTATGGAGGCTTCACAAAGAAGGTATGGAGGCATCACAAAGAAGGTATGGAGGCTTCACTAAGAAGGTATGGAGGCTTCACAAAGAAGGTATAGAGGCTTCACAAAGAAGGTATGGAGGCTTCACAAAGAAGGTATGGAGGCTTCACAAAGAAGGTATGGAGGCTTCACAAAGAAGGTATGGCCTCCTCCGGAGTCCGTCTAATCTAATGCTTCACATAGAGGGGCATTAGAGACCTGATGTGCATGCGCAGAGAGTGCTGTACATATCAGATTGAATCAATGCATTCCTATGGGAGTTGCAGTCACATGACAGAGTTGACTGCTACTGGAGGTATTTTTAACCATGCGATTAAAAAAATAGCAGTATTTCAGGTTTTATAAGACAGGACCACTGCAACCAGGCCGTTTCATTCAGATGACTAGTGGTGTTGTAATTGTAGTGGTGTTGTAATGACTTTGTGGTGGTTATAGTGTTAACTAGCCAGATATTTTGTTAGCATTTGGTCTATCTAAAGCAGTGTCATAGGGCACATATCGTGCTATGTCTAACCTTATCCACATGACACAGACTGCAGAGCTCACTCTTGAGTTAAAGATAGGGAATAACGTCACTAAAGACTTTAAATTAGCTATCACTCTGCTAGGTTTAATGTTAATAGTCTACTGGGTGCATCTCAAGGTAGATGCACAATTCACTAAATTTTGGTGATGTTTGAAGCCATTTTGTAAATTTAAGACCAATATGGAAGTGTTGGGAGATATTTATATTTTTCAGTTAAAATTTTGCAGGTCAAGGGTGAATAAAGACCTAAGTGGAGCAAAATGAGTTGCTGCGGTTCTAAAATAATTAGAAAGAGCCCATATTTTTAATGATAAAACAATGTGCTATTGTGTATGGTATTCATTTCTTGATTAAGGCAAACTTACCATTATGTTGGCAGCAGTCACCACAGATGTGTTTTTTTCCATAGCAAAGGATGTTCTGTATTCTACCAGGAACCAACAGGAATCTATGCATATGAAGCCAACTAGATGTTTTTTGAAGCCTAAGTGAGGGCACGTATACAGATACGCAAATTAATAAGATTAACTTTTATAGCACATACTCTGAAACATAACTAAATATAATTTACCTTTATTGTGATTTGAGGTCTTAAAGACCTTGTGTAGTTTGTGCATTTACCAATGGAAACATTTCAAGAGCATAATGACCTTAAAATACTTTGGAACCATAATTAAGACTTTGGTATTCTGGGCAACAGGGCGTTCAAGGTAAAAGCTATTTTCTAAGTTATATTGGCCATTTGTAAAGTGCTAACACAAAATATCAGGATACGCTATGACACTTTGGGTCATATCTACAGTAATTTAGCATGAGGTAAGATTATTCGGATCATCGGTGCATGCAGTACATTACATTAGTCTGTGCACCTTGATAACATATAATCATCTGATCAATACTCAAAGAATTCTAATTTAAAAACTTAAGTAAAAAAAAAAATGTTTTTAGATTTATATAATTTGATTTATATGTAGATAGTCATGATTTTCTTTTCTTTCAAAAACATAGCTTGCTGACCCAAAACGTGCCTGGTACAAACCTTGCCTATAATTGGGAGAGATAGACTCTGTAATGTAAGATCATGATAATAAAAATATCAGCAGGCTTAACCAGCTATATGATGGCTTTAGAATCCAAAGTGATGAGAATAGTAAAGTGCTAAGCATTGTGGAATTCTGCGTTCCACAACATTCCCTACAATCGCCATAAAGTAAATAAAAAATGTTATGTATGCCTTGGCTAGAATGATGGCTTGCACAATTTATCGATGATCCAATGAAAAGGAAAGTGCTGTCACAATGCTGTCAGATGTCATATTCTTAAGACAGGTGTAGTTTAAAAGACATACTCTGATGGTATGTTTTGACTGATAACAGAGTTCCAAGGTGCATTTGACTATCCATGATAATCAGTGTTTTTTGACTTTTGAAACTGGATGACATTAATACATTGCAGCGACGGAGAATTTGCAAGTCTCGAGCCTCACTCATCTCATCTAGCACACACACTGGTCCCATCATTAAAACGCCTGTGCTGCTTCACAGAGCATTTATTTTGGCTGGGAAGCAGTACAAGTCACGTAGAGTGAGCCATTATGTCTGCGCCGGGGGAGGTCTCGAGTGTGACATAATTGAAACCCCACCAGAATTACCATAGCATTAATAGAGACGGAGCTGGAATAAAATGCAAAGCAAATTTTGTCCCACTGCATCAATTATTAACCAGGGTAGAAAAAGAAAATCAATTTTTGGCAGTGATTCGCAAGCACATAATAAAGCCCTTACAATTCTCACATGCAGGGGTTGCTTCAACGAGATGCACTAAAACTCTCTTTTTAATAATTCAGCTTGACATTGGCACCGCAGACTAGTGACATAATTTCTCTGCAAACTTCTCCATCCATGCCAGGCAGCGTCTGTCTTGTTTGGAATTCCTTGGGGCAGCATGACCCTCTTATTTATCTTGTGCTTTAAGCACAGGAATTAAAATGCAACTCAAACACCTCTCTCCTTTAAACACCCTTAATGAAACAAAGTCAGGAGAGGGCATGAGCGGTGCTGTTTAACATTATATAGTTGTTGATTCACTTAAAGGGACACTATAGTGACCCAGACCACTCACGGCAGCTCATTGAATAGGTATCGGTGCAATGTCCCTGCCCCACTTAGTCCTTCAATGTAAATAATTGCAGTTTTAGAAAAACTGAAAATATTACCTTGCAGGACTAAGACTGCCTCTGTTTATCATGAAGACATCCAGTGTCATTATAATCCCCATAGGAAAGCTCTGAAGCAATGTTTTCCTACGGAAAGGGCCTAATGTGCTCGCGGTGCTTGTCACGCATGCGCATGAGACTCTCCTGTCAGATTAAGTTAAAGGAGGCGGACCCAGCCCCGAGGCAGATCGCTGATTATAGAAAAGGTGATCAAAGTGATTTTTTTAACCCTTTACATGCCAGGGGAGGATGTGTGAATGGGGGGGAGGGCAGAGGGTAATACAGATTGGTATAATTAAGTGAGATTTAAGTGAGATTATTTTTTGCAGAGCTCCAGAAAGATATTGTCTAAAATGTACATGCTCTCTTAAAGGGTCTTTCTATGCCATATATGTAGTAGTACTAATGTCACTGCTTTAGAACTGGGAAGCCAGCTTCGAAACCCGGTCAGACCACCTCACCAGTAATTGTTCTTTGGCAAGTAACCTAATGATATACATCCATTTACCTGAAATACTAATAGATTGTAAGCTTGTTTGACAAGGCCTTCTTTAACTCCCCTTTCTATAATTATAGAGTGCAGTGGTTATGGTGCAAATATACTTTACGTTACAGAATATGTTGGCACTCTATAAATACTAATAAGTATAATACAGCTCAATGAAGTTGGAGCCATCATCTCTTGTGCTATTTGACATAAAAATAGGGAGTTTTCCGGCATCTAAAGCCTTTCTGCTATATCTGGCATAATGTGGAAGTGAATATCTGCATCTTAAGTCCAGACTTGAGAAGCAAAGATAGGTTTAGAATGCTTGCAATCTGTCAGTCTTGGAGGGGTAATGGGAACGTTTACCTCCACATTATTGAAAAGAGAGTTTTTGTCAAACCACTCAATGATGATATGACACGCACCAATTGGACGTCACCTACAGACGGTGCAATAATCAACACCTTTAGCTGGAAATCTTAATTCATCCCTCTTTTCAAAACAATTAAGTTTAATCAATAAACAGTGAATTGAAAAGCTTTGTTTGATCAAAGTAGCTGCATAGGAAAAATATCCAGCACAAATCGTTTTCCAACTTGTCTTAATTTTGCTTTTCAATTTTCAATTCACCGCAATTTCCTTTGTAATAAATAAAACACACTGAGTATTCTAATGTCTTGATATGTATGGCATATATATTTATTCTCTGTATTCACAACTGCCTAATACTTTAATACCACAAGCCTTTCCCTTTAATTCTCACTTTTTATTTATTTATTTTTATTCTAAATGGAATTCATAAGACGCAGCAGTTGATTTCTGAGTTCAAATTCATTGCATAGCAATGACTAGGAAACAGAAGGGTTTCTTGCATAATTTAAGGGATTCATTTTCATTCCACTCTCCTTGTTTTTCAGCCGGTTTATTTGCTTCCATTCTCCGTCCCATTTTGTATTGGAGATGCAGAGGGAGGGGGACGGGGATCGCAAATGCGCTTAGCCTCTTAACGCCTGCAGTACTGCTTTTCTTTGTCCTAAATTTAGATTTATTAAGCTTTTTCTCAAATGCATGCTGCGCCATAGACGTTAAAAACAATTGAATCGTATTTCACAGTCAATTTACACTCTTGAAGATTTTTTGATGTATGAATTCAATGCCCCCAACATTTGCAGAGCAAATTCTAATAAATCCCCCACTTACCTCCTGGTTTTAAATACACGTGAATCTTTGAGTGTGAGAAGCTGCAATCCAGGCATATCTAGAACAGAAATATTATGAACTATAATTAATTCACAACAGTGGTAAAGGCAAAGAATATTGACAATATTTATCTGAGCTGTACCTATGGCACAGAGACATCTAAATCCCTCTTCCTTGGAACTATAATGAAGGTAGTCTTAAGTAAATATATATGGAACTTTGTAAAAAAAAAAAAAAAAAGTAGGACTTACAAAAACAGTGAATATTTACTTCTAACGGGAGTTTGACTGTTTTGGAGTAACATCGGGTGAGGAGTAGGCAAAACATTATCACTACCCCCACATGATTATATAAACGGATTCAGCTGAACTAAAGGCCCACCCCTTCCCCTAGTGTTTTGGTACCCTGTTCAACTTATATTCTCCAGAAGATATGCTCTATAGTCCTATCTAAAGCTAGCAGATCAACCTGATTGCCTGAGCAATATTTCAGCTCACTTCATAAGCTGACAAAATATACAGCAAATTTAGAAACTTATTTAGGGTATCAGTTCCAACCTGGAATTTTTGTTTAAGTAGATAGCATTGAAATGGTTTTCCATATGCTACTATTGACAACAATTAAATTTAATCATTAATATAAATCACTTACAATTGTTAACCTGTCTATCGATTATGTAGGTCATTAGTGCTTTACAGCAGTGCTCCCAACCCTCTCCTCAAAGCACATGTAACAGGCCAAGATTTACGGATTACCCGGATGTGTCTAAGGTGTTTAGAAAAAAAAAAAAACACCTAATAATTTTTTTATTTTTATTTTTAAATACCTTAGATGCACCCGGGTAATCCCTAAATCCTGGACAGTTAGGAGTAGCTTGAGGAGAGGGTTGAAGAGCACTCCTTTACAGGGTTAGGTAAATTAGACAAGCCAAAAATCTGTCACATATGTGATGTACCTTCCAATCATTTCCAACATTTTATTGATATTCAAATCATATGCTAACTGTAATTTAGTAATTTAGTTTTCTCTTTTTTTGAACTTAGATCTGAAATTATCCCTAGCCAGACCAAGAAATTACACACAAAAAAACCTAATGTCATGGTCACATAAAAAAGAATGCACTCTTTGCCTTTCTGTAGATATTATAAAAATATAAATTTTTTGTCTCATTTCAATCTGGGCTGATTTTGTTCCTTCTGTAACACATGCAGTATGAGTCTCAGTTGTGAATAGCGTACTGACAGAATACACTGCATTTTGATTGGCCACCACTGATATCGGCAGCTCAGAATTATAGCTGTTTAATTGCCCGCCTTTATTGTATGCTGAGCCAAAGCGCAGGCAAATAATTGCAATAATCAAAACTCTTTCAGAGTCTCTGTATATACCTGACCCCTGATCACCTAATCTTATCCACCACACAGAGACATTCTCACAGCAGATGATTAAAAATAAGAGAGATGCTTTTATTCCCCCCATCTCGGCTCTGAGAGCTAATTTAGGCCTCACATATCAGAAATTGTAGAAAATAACTTGGTAACCAGGCGGTGTAAAGAAATATAAAGCATAATTGATTCTTCTGGACTGCTGAGTGGTGTAGTCTAAATGTCTCTCCTTTTTAAACTCATACTGAAAAGTAGAGACGATGAGGAGAAAGGGGGATTAAATGTATGCTTCAGGTACCCTGGGCCTAACAAGAAAAGATTTTGTGAAGTGCCACTGCTCAAAACAAGAAATAAATAAACCTGAACATGTTAGAGATTTTAAGAGACAAAATAAATACATCGGAAAAAAAACATGAGGAAAGGAAACTCAATTACAACAACTGTTTCTTTTTTAGTAAATATGTCTTTGAGGCCTGGTCGTATGGCCAAGTAGCACATGTCTGATTTTAAATGTGTCCATTTCATAAGAAGCCCTTGTGTAAATATTGGAGAGTGTCAAACCACAAGCTCATTGGACAATATCAAATTCTTGCAAATCATTGGAATAATCACAATTAGACAAAAAACAAACAATGTTTTAGAACAAACGAAACTCTGCTCAACTATAAAGCATGGAGGAAGAAACATGTTGGCTTAAAAAATGTGACTGTGTCAGTTAAACGCATTGTTAGGGGGTACAGCCCTAGATGTGGGGTTGTTCAGCCATGGATCGCTAAAGATAGCAAGATACTAGTTTTCAATCACTTGGCAAAACAGCACAGCGTGGTTTCAGAACATTCCTGTCAGTCATACTACTAGAGTAACGAGTGGTAGGGCTTAAGGCAAAAGGGAGAGGGACATAGGGGGTTTAGAGACATAGGTGGTGGGTGACAAAAGGGGCACTGGGTAGAAACACGCACAGCGTAAAGAAAGACATTGGCATAAAATGACAGAAGTTGGGGTGAGGGATATAGATCTCTAGGGGTTGAACAATGACATTGGTAATTGGCCTTAGATGCAGCCTCAAGAGAGGGGTTACTGCAATATGAGCTTCTTTTTATTTATTGTTTAATATGAGCTAAAGCCATAGGAGGTTTTAGACTTTAGCGATTGTATGAGATGATTACAAATTCTAAATCTAAGTCGGGGCCTAAACTAATTTTAAATGTTGAGGCAGGACCTAAAACAGATATTAATACTAAATTATATTTTACATCTAACAAAGTTCAAGCTATTCTAAACTTCTCTAATCTTTTTTAATAACTTAAACATGAGAGACCTTCTAACATATTATAGCAGATTACACACACATTTTTATTTCAAGTAATTGTAGGAGCTTTGAGCTCACTTCTGCTCACCTATGTATAAATGAAAATCAACAAAACACATTTTGGGTAGCCTTGCCAAACCATCTTTAGCCAATTGTAAATGCACTAACCTTGGTACCTGTTCAAACTTCAGAATTGCAAGCTTGGTCCCCATTAGAATCATTTCAAATTGTCTTCCTTTCAAGGACAAAAAAAAAAAAAGTAAATATCAATTAATTGGATAACTGCATTGATCGGCTGCCAAGAGTATGTAGTAGTATCTTCATTGGGGAAATTTAATCTGGGTAGATATATTTTCTATTAAATCAAGCTGAGCACTGTGGGAAATGTAGTCTAAATACTCACAGTGCCAAATATAGCTATCACTGTCCTAGGGGAGCTATTACTAAGTCAAGAAAGGGCTATGTTGTATATGAGACTAAGCATACCTCGTATCTACACTGACGTGCGTATTCATTTGTGTTTATATAATTTATATTATGCTTAAATAAAATAAAGTAACCTTTCGACACTACATTTTTTCTGGCAATATTGTTTTGCTAAACTGCCTGAGTTCATTAGTCACACCTTTTCAAAAGATCTTTTGTTTAAATGACATCTAGCAAAATATTACAAGGTTCTCTTGTATGTATTTTGGCCTCTCTGGAATATACCTGAACACATGCAGAATCATAGTTGTTGTATCCATTCTGACAGATGTCAAGATGAATCTCATCTCAGGCATCAGCTATGTCATTCTCGATGATAGTGAGCAGCAAGATCAGTCTTTGGCTACATTACATCCTCTGCTGCCCTTAGGCTGGACGAGTAGGGTTTGGGTAATCATTTCTGACCCTCGACATCATTGAGTGGGAGTTAGGTCAGGGTGCGTTATCATCACACAGAGTTAAGAGCCACATCTGCTGGGACACAGAATGAATATCTATTTTCTTAATGGTGGGATGTCAACCTGATCAAGCTGAACCATGAACTCTAGCAGTCAGGATGCCAAGGTTCATGACTGAGAGTAAATGAGACAAGTCACGAGGGTTCTTGTTTGGTGTGTCCATTCTTTGTCATGTCTGTGAAGCATGCATTGGAGTATCCTTTAGATGGACAGATTGTAAAGGCTTAAAACCAGGCCTTGTGAGTCTGTGATAACACATGGCAAAAGTTGACCTTACTCTGGCATGTTCTACAGATAATGTGTAGAGGATTTCTAGATAAATACATGGTTCCAATGAGAAAAAATATATATAAAAAAATTAATTAAGGCAACTGTTCAAGTATATAATTCCCAACTTACCATACTCATTTTCAGTGAGTTGGAAATGTGTGAGAATGACTGTTTGGAGATGTTTTAATTTATTTTCTAGGAGAAATTATTCAATTCAAACTACCCACTATCAATGCATGTAAAAACAAATGAGAAATTATGACATCCAGAGAAAATTATGTATTCAGCAAATTTACCCACTTTGAAATAATTAATGATTTAATAGAGATATTACACATTTTAGTTCATTAGCAGTATGGTATCAGAGAAACATTTTGAGAATATCCTCTTTCTAGAGTGAAAGTTCTCCCTTGGGAATGGTTAATATTTCCTGTTTGGATGGATAACATTTTGTGAAAATGTCCAAATTCCAGCCTGTAACTAAATCCCAATTATTTTTGCCCAAGTCAGGTGTTTTTAAGAAAACTAGTACATACTGTGAGCTTTGAAGTTAATGTTTAGTGAGTGAGTGCGCTAGATTTTGTCCCAACATTTAAAAGGACAAAGAGGGGAACTTTCATTTTAGTGGTGTGACCAGGTGTCGGTGTGACCAGGGGCGGAGTTGTTGTGAGAAATTTTAGGAGAATTACTAATAACAAATTGCGCAACTCAAATGTAATGCATAACTTGAACAATTATTTCACTTTTTTACACAGGCTAATTTCTTAACACATTTATTGTAGTTTATAGACATATTACTTGGAGTATTATTGCTGCAGAGCTCTGTTATACACTCAGACACATCAACAACATGGAGCTCGTAGAAAAGAGGGAAATAGTTCAGGCATTTAAAACTCTGGCCTGGATATTAAGCATCTGGATACCAGTGGTGTTTGGTCCAACTGAAACCCAAACACAATTTTGGCTCATTAAGGCTATTAGAAAATCTGGACGTTGATAAATCTTGTGAACAATGTAAGGATTTTTCTGATCAAATGGCCCTATATGAACCATTCGGAATTTACTGACGATCCCGATATATCTCTTTCCATGGCTTTTAGGAAAGACACCTAAATTAGTTTAACCATTTTAGCATTTCATTTAGTACTTTTTATCTCTGGATTGAGAACACTAAGAATAAAAAATGGATCCCCAGAAGGCAGTTTTTTTTAAATGTATGTAAGTAAGAACACACATAGGTGAGAGACATGCAAAAATTGCTGGCAGATGATTGTGGTAGCCCTATATTCACATACTGCAATGTATTACATCTTAATGTACTCTCCGACACACACATACACTCACACGGTTATAATGTGACCTATTTGAGCTGCTTCAGACTTGCTTGTTCACAAGCTATTTAGCAATGCAACAGACACTTGGACCTTTCTCAAATATAAACATATTGTGAGACTGCTCAATAATTCAGGCTTCAGATTACTCATTAGAGGCAGCTAATGATCAATAAGCATTGAACAATTATTGATGTTTTAAAAAAAAAAAAAAAAAATAAGAATATTCTCATGCCAAACAGTCTGTGTTTAACAAAAAGTTTTCCTTTTCAAAACAGGAAGTAATATTTTAAGATTTTTTTTTCTCAATTCTTTCTTTTTTAAATTCTTCCCTGACATAGAATGATTCATTAAGAATCTTTTTTTTTTCACTTGTATATTGGGTTAAAAATTAGAGATCTCTATAACCATTACCCCTAATGTTAAGCTTACATTTAAGCTTTGGTTAAACCGGACTGAACTTTGGAGCCACTTACTAGATTTATGTTTATATTTTGGTGATGTGCTGGAATATTTGAAGATACTTGGGTACCAAGAGCTGTAGATGAACATGGGTTTCGTTTATTGAATAGTGTTTTCAGGCTAAATAATACAGAGAGAAAAATAAATAATGGTAAGAGGGGAAGAAGTGATACATGCATGTTCTGGAGGAATAACTCCAACTCATCCATACCTAATGGAAATGTAACTAAGTGTGTCATTGACTGGACTTCCAAGTTCGTGACTGACTATGCACAAGTGTTTGTTCTTCTGATGCTATCTTTCCAGGGCTATGAAACCATGGTTGGACTGCTCTACCATACTAACTGATAGACAGTGAGTAGAAGACAATGCACAGATGCAATTTAGCTTGGTTGTACTGAATTAGTAAATGCTAAACTAGAAGAGCAGCTGGATCTATCCAGGTCAATGCCTTCTGTGCTTCTACTATCTCACTGTGAATACTTTTCTTGCACTGCTCATCAACAACATCCATGCTTTACTTCTGCTTGTAGAAGTGTTCGTGGAGGAATGAATCTATCTGAGCAACGTTTCTGCTTGAAACATTGCACACATTGAGATATTTGCCCTTTTGTGCCGGTGCTATTAGTACCCATGGCACACAACAAACTTAGGCAGCTATTTATGTGCAAAATCACATCTGCCATCAGCGTGTAGTGCGTCAGACATAATGAGGTACTACCCTCACAGGCAGCACTGCCAGCATGCATGCAAGGTGAAGCATGAATCTCCAGTCCCACCCTCTATATTGGTTATGTTTTGGCCATTTTTTATCGCATTCCTTACATTGTCCATCCCCCCCACCCCCCATTCCCTGCCTCTCTACAACAGCTCAGAGGAGACACATGTGCTCTTCATGGTGAAAACTGTCCAATGAAAATGCTTCTCTATGAGAAAAATGTATTTGAACCTCTATATATAATTTAAAAATATTATAGCAACCCTTTAATATTTCTATCCTGTAGAAATATTATATGTTTGCTTTTAATTCTGCAAAGCCCATCTTTAGTTACATAGTTATATAAATAGATCCATAGGCTGAAATGAGACCTGTACTTCCACCTATTTTTTATTCTTCTAAGTTGCACCCTTTTCTTGACTCCCTATGCATACTTCTTCCATTCTTAAGAGCCCTGTTCCTACTTGTCTTTTTTTCTGTCTCCTTCCACTCTATAGAGCCTTCTATCCTGCAGACATGTGTGCCTTCCTCTATGAGAGTTTCATGCTTATAATGGTAGAGCGCTGACATAGAAATATCTCATCACGGAAGTGGTTAACAGGAGCCAATATGCAAATAAAATACCCAGTAACACATTAAATTATAAATAAATTGACAATACAGATTGAGTAAGACAAAAGAATACCTATTTGAAAATATTCAGAAATAATAATGCTGAGACAAATGAACTCTTAAACAGAGAAACATATACTTTATCATTTGGCTGACATGTATACACAGACCTGTGATGGACTGCAAAGAAACCGAAGAAGAATCTAAAGTCTTCTATGAAGTAGGTACAAGGTCATGCAGGCTTCCATGAACAAGATGGAACATCCAACGCAGATTGGCAGGGTTGTTCACAAATTAATTCTAAATGGCAAAGCTGAGAAACTGTAGCTGGGTTGGAGAATATTTCCAGATCAGCTATTTATACCATAGTTTTGTCATTTGGAATTAATTTGTGAAAATGTGGAGTTGGTTGACAATCGCTTCTCCTGCAGATTGAGGTCTTGGTTTAGCTGACCACTAAGACTTACTTCTGCCTTATGTTGTGGATACAGACAGTCTGGGTCTAGATGTAAAAAGCAAGATACACTACAGTTCAGGATACATAGCTACAAATAAGGATGCGTGAAAAAAATCATCACTGTAGTTACACAGGGGTAACAAGAAAAAAGGCTGACAGATTTATAGTAAAGAGATAACAAGTTAGTTCCTCTCTCCTCCTTATACATAGACGTGCAAGGACACTTAAAAAGATAAATATTAATACTAGAAAGGTTAACGCATTGGTTCTTTAACTTCACTGATTAACTTGTAAACCAGAGATCATGTTGCAAGAAGGCTGCTGCTCAGGCGTTTTCCACATCATATAGTTAGAGTAAATTTGTGGCAATCAACGTTTAGGCTTGCAATGTTACCTATAGCTTGAACCTATTTAATTAATAATATTAAGATATCTATCCAGAAAAGGTAGATCTAGATATTTGCTAGTTTTCAGTCTGTGGGGGGAGCTAGATGTTATTACCCAACATAAAGGCCTTCATTTTATGAAACGGATGTTGAATTGACCTTACTTGGCATCAAGCCTGCAACTAATAGAAACTGCAGTTGAATACTTTTCCACTGAGCTATCTCAGTGCAATACATAACTTCTATTCAATAGATTTGTTCAACATAAACAAGTTGCCAGCTTTTGCCACGGAACATTGGCTTTCGGTTGAAATACATATTTTCTGGTACTGTGGCATGCGATGACCCCCATGATGTGTTCTGTTCCGAGATCCCCTCCAGCAAGAATCTTTTTGTGATTCATTGAATTTTTCCAGAATGCTCCCTTCTTATGGGTTTGACACCCTAAGGCTTTCCTCTAATTGAATTACAGGGTCTACATAAGCAGTTTGCGTTTCATACTGGGAAAATACAATGTGAGAATGATGACCTGCCCTCTGATACGAGTACACACACAAAGCCTATAATTCAATTACAAAGACCCTCCAGACACAATGTCCTCTTGTTAAAGTTAAAGTGGACATTTCAAATATTTCACCATATCTCACTTGGCTGTGTGATTATCACATTTTACCATAGGGCAAGGAGACTTACTGGGACGTGACTGTTGTTTCTTAAGACGCACGACCTGCTTGATATTCTTTTTTTTAAACATTTTACTAAATATAGTCATTTGTTGCACAATAAGATCTTCTGGGAAAAAACAACAGTGTTGTTTCTTGAGCGCTTATCGAAGTGTATAAAAAGTGGTAGCTGCGTGTGAGAACATACACAAAAAAGCAGTTTAATCTATAAATCATCAGGGAAAGGATTAGAGGGGTGAGAAAAACAATACTAAAGAAAAAATAATTATACAAACATACATTAGAAGACTTACAATAGTTCACGAACGACAAAGATATTTATCCCCCGATGCAATTTTAAATTTCCTCTTTTGTGCTGTTTGTTGTGTTTTTTATATCTGCAATCCAATGTCAGTTCTGCTCTAATTAAAAAGGATGAAGTTATGGATTATTAATGTCTACACAATCACAGTTTGTCACTGAATCCAGACGATGTATAATTGTTGCTTTTGTGGATCTTTTGTGATTTCATCCATCTCAAAATTGGCCAACAGTTTTTTCGTGGATTGTGAATCTAAAGAATATACTCTACAGGCGCTAAGGTTTTACCCAACCAGCCCCCATCATGTTAACAGCGTGAGCCTCTTAAAAACAGGCTCTGACTGTGAATGACGTCAGAAAAAAAGGTTATGTTAGCTTTTTTAATGAAAAGGCAAGTGAGGTAGTCTCACAATTAAAAAAAAACAAAAACACACACACAAAAAATAGAATTGATTGTTTCTTTAAAAATGCCATAATTACCAAGGACAGAAATACTTTGTTAATATTGCTGTATAATATTTACTGTGTTTTCTGGTAAAATGTCAGTACTGGCTATTTTAGGCACTGCTCTGCAAGAGGCTTCTACCTTTTTTTTTAGCAAACAAAGGGTTAGTGTTCTCATATCTCTAAAAGGGAGCAATGAGTGATTCTGCAGAAAAGATTATATTACCATAATCAAATCCTGTGCTGGGGCCTATAATGCGTTCCGACAGAGCGTGTAACCGATATCTTGCTCGGTTTCAGATAGAATTCTGCCATTCTATGCCAGGAACAAGCTTGGCACGGCCTGTTGTGTGACAATGGTTCTGTGCCTCAGGGTCTTTGCAACAGCCCATTCACCAGAGGGGAATATTCAGGTGCTTCTGAGCAGTGCATGTACTAGCACACAGAATGACCCATTGTGCTGGATTAAATATGTCACACTATAGTAAAATTAGGCATTTTATATACTTTCTCTCACTTTGTAAAGCAATCAGGGCATCGGAAGAGGAGAGCAAATATTGCAAATTCCAATGATATAGATCCTGAATGATGGGACATATTTATTCAGTGAACTGTCTCCCTCTGTGTATCGTAGCAAATGGTATTCTGGGACTAGCATTGTGTTTGCCCTAGCTAAGTTATTAAACCGCATTTCCAATTAAAGACAGGTTTTTCATTCTGCCCATAAAGAAACATTGATTGTGACAGCAGACAATTGGCCCACCTAATCTGCCCATAATGAAAACTCAAACAGATGTTTGTTATTTGATCTTCACTGTAGCCTTATACACATCCCAAGTATTCTTACCCTTTACTGTAAGGCTATTCCAGGTATTTACCAACCTTTCTCTAAATGCAGTTTCTTTACTTTATGACTCAGTCTTCTATCCTCTGACTTTAAATTACTTCACATCCCCTCCAAGGTAGATATATCAAGATGATAAAATATGTCTTGATATGTTTGCTTGCCAATACCTGTCTCTGTAAGATGGTGCCTGTTATTTAATAAATTATGAAACTTGACATGATGATCATGGTTATGGCAAAACGAAATGTAAGCAATCTTTAAGTCATAATTTGTACATAATTTAGCCCATAAAATCCTCTAACCCTCGTGGTAGGGCTTATATTATGAGCATCCCTTGAAAATAAGCTACGACTTATTTTAGGGGGATGTCTTATTTTCAGGGAAACAGAGAAGCAATAGGAACAGACACAAAAAATATTTTCACATTGTGGGAGAATTTTCCGAAGCTACATTTTCATAGGATTACTGACAAATACTCACAAGCAGGATAAATGGCCATCTCTGTGTAACTAGTTTGGAAAACCAACTGTATGTGATAAAAATTAAATTTCTGCTTCTGCACTATGATGTATAATCATTAAAGCAAACTTACAGGATTAATGTGTTAAACAAGTCACTATTATAGAAATAGCACCAGTTCCAAATCTCATTGGAATCCAGAAGGCAAATCAATTCTGGAACTATATCAAATTGCTAGTTAACTGTGTTCAGATCTCAAACCAGATGCTATTACCAAAGCAACAACCCAATACTACAACTCAGCTTGCCCCCAGTTCAAACACACATCATATCCAAATACACAGTACCTATTCTCTTTTATTCTCTTTTGTCACCGAGGTCTTTAGGCAGTGCTAGGATTTGTATATTTTAGTACATTTGCACACAGGACTTTCTCTGGAGCATGTTAGTGTGTCTACAGTCCACACGAAAACTCAATGATTTATAGGTCTTGTATTTCCAACTCCTCTATTGTGTCTTACAATGAGTATTAAGCAGATGAAAGGAGGACAGAATATAAAATCTTAAAATTTGGAAAAACTGAAATTGTATCACCTCAAAGAGTGCAGTTGTAGATATACTTTATAGATACTGACTAGCGTGGAGATCCACCAAAATATCGCCAGGTGTTTGCAACGACAAACCTAGGTCTACATGGAGGGACTAAGGGTCCTTTCCAGCTCTGTATGTTTACCACAAAGGAGTCCCAAAAACCCTCAATAGCACTGACTGTGGGAGTGGGAAAATTCCAGACATACTATGTTCCACAAGCAAAGGCATCCTCGGTGTTGCCGACCATAGCACCTTTTTGTGGGGCAAGTCAGACAGGCTTTGGGATTCTGGCTTCAGTGGCAGGACATGGCATATAATTGACAAAGATGTCTGGAGATGCTTTTCTATCTCCTAGTTTTTGTTTTATACATCCTGACAATAAAAAAATATATATATTCTTTATATGTGATTTGGATTGTGTACATTCCTATTTGTGTTATTTGTATGTATGTATATATATATTACTTTTTTCTTTTAATGGCTTATTTTATCATGCTGTTTTGGAGCCTGTGGAGTTTGGTAAATAGCCTAGCGAAGGACCCTTTGTAGTTTTGCTGCGCACAGCTTGCTGCTTTCAAAGCGATTCGCTATTACTACAAAGAAAACACATGACCAGTGCAGCCTTGTAAACCCTTAAGCCTTGTGCCATAGCATTGAGAGACAAAGAGAAAAAAATATAGATTTGACTGCCTATTAATTTAAATCAGAGCCCCAGAAGAAGCCGATGAACTGTAATTTATGAGCTGTCAAAGCCTGAAAAATTCCTTTTGACACTTTGTACTTTCAGATATTACAGGCTTTCCTGCGGGGTGATAGAGAAATTCTACAAGGACTCTGGAACTTCGCAATACAAAGCCAAACGCAGAGAGCTAAGGGAGGAGCCGTAATTATGTTTTCAGTTTAGAACCTTCTATTTTCGCCATTTAATCATTTCACCTGCTCACCTAACTCCCTATCAATTTGAGGGTCAGGGGTCACCCAGTCTTTACAATTCCTTCTCTCGACTCCAGAACAATAGAGACAGAAAATTTAAAGCTTTATTTACGGACTCTGATCGCTGAAAGCAAGGATTGGTATTTGCTGCCGACTGAATCTAGTTCTGTACAATACAGTACACAGAAACGTCTTAGGCTTTCTTAACACCTTCACTGCCAAGCAACATTGCAATATTGAATATTTAAACTGGTTACCTGTGAGCAATATATTTTGTAGAGACATACGGTATGAGTGTATTTGTAATAGTTTTACACAAAAAAAAATTCTGCATAAATGTATGGAATTCCTATTTATTTCTATTTATTAAAGGGGTGTCCTTTCTTGGTTCTTTGGCTTTTTGACTGCAATTCCTTAAAATATTTGCAAGCTGGAGAGCAAAAGTAAAGAAAAAAAAAACATATATTTTATTTTTTATTCCATCTGTGAATTATTTTTACATATCATTTGGTGGACCTGCTATGATATAAACTAGTTTCATGAAGATTTAAAGGGATAGATAATATAGTGCTAGGAATACAAAGTTGTATTCTTAGCACTATAGCTCCCTCTGCCCCCCTCCACACCCTTCCCCACACTGTAAGGGTTAAAAATCCTTACTGTACTTCCCTGATTTCAGCACCAATGTCCCCTCGGCACTGGGTCGGTGCTCCACCTCCTCTGACGTCACCCGATGGGGGGATGCAAGCATATTAGGCCCTCCCCATAGGAAAGCATTGCTGCAATGCTTTCCTAGGGGAATTTTACTGATGCGGGAAGTCCTAATTCAGAGCGTGAGGTTAGCCTCAAAAGACACCTTGCAAGAAAAAGTACTTCTAGTGGCTGTCTGATTGAGGCTCCACTAGAGGCAGTCTTAGCTCTGCAAGGTAATTATTGCAATTTCTCAGAAACTACAATAATTAACATTGCAGGGTTAAGGGGACAGGGACATTGCGCCCGGACCACTTCAATGAGATTAAGTGGTCTGGGTGCCTATAGTGTCCCTTTAACATGCATCTGAGGTTTTTTTTTATAATTTCTTATAGATCCATGTAAATGATGATAGAAAACACAGAAGAGGCATACTAATAGACATTGCTCCACAATTTACTATACATTTAAATATTTTAAAGATTGTGTATATCCTATTTTGTATCTAGTGTGCTAAAATAAGTTAAATAAACTCTGACTTTCCTGCAAATGACTTGTCAAAATCCCTTTGTTAATTCAAATCATGGTCCGTGTTGCTACAGTCAAATTACTCTGTCTAACCACTATACAGGAATGTGAGCTGGATATAATATCACTTTTGCTAAAAATAAAGATGATGAAAAAAGAGGGCTACGGTTTTGATGACAAGAGTTTCCAAAGCAGCTAATGCTCTTTTATATTTGTGAAAAACGTTTCAAATTGTTTGTGTCTAATTATTTAAAGGGGCAGTGCAGCGCAAACCCCAAACAAAATACACACGGCTCATTTTGGTCTTGTATTTAGAAGCTAAGAACTAAAAAAAAAAAAAAGATTTATTTCCCCAGTAAAGTATAGCAACTTTACATTAAAACATGGATTTTGAATGACTCAATTTTAACATCACAAACTAAGCAGAGATTTCAAAGACATATTTCAGAGACAATTAGATGAGGTAAAGTGTACACAAAACCTGCTTACTGATAACTAAGTTCTATGTTTTCATATCTAGACTCGTAAATGAAGTACAAACGATATGTATCGGCATAAGTACCAGCCATGTATGTGTGTAGTATGTATGGATTAACCCAATAAGGACACGTGCCGAAAATATTCCGTCACAATTCCCTTTTTTTCCCAGAAGTTGTGTCCTTAAGCGGTTAGAGGTATGCTATGTGCCAAAAAAGGCCATTTTCATGAGTAATATAATTGCCAGTTAGAAAAATAAGTCTTATTTCTACCTTATATATAAAAAGAAATACTAATAACAAAGGACATTTAATATGTAAATCATTCCTATACATTGGGATATCCAAATGCCTGTCAGGTGCTTAGGTTTCCATAAAATTGAAATAGATACCTGATATTTGGTTCCAGCCATTCCTCAGGGCATCGCTTCACCAAACCACGTAGAATTTTACTCAGTAGGTCATGACCTGCTACACTTCACCTGTACATTCTAAGATCCATTCTAGAATGCTTTCATGGCAGGTTAGGGACTGATATGGACAGCAATGTTAAATAGCCTGCTTGTCACCTGTGTTTTTTTTCTTGTCCATTTTATATACAGTGAATCATAGTCAACTTCAATAGCAATTCTATCTTATCTGCTGTCAAGATCTCCATATCCAGATTAAAAAACAGTGGCTTGGGGCACAGTTTGAGATTATCCAGGGCACTGGAAAAACAATCTATTTTTCAAGAGGATCATAAACCAAATTAGTTCTGATGATTTACTATCCTATCTTATCCTCTGCTGCATATAATACACCCTTGCCTGGCACTCAGAGGGTTAGAGCAGTCTTAGAAGTTCTTTGATCATCATATGAGTGTTACATTGGAAAGCAATAAGATACTTCACCGAAGGGGGTGCATGGCTCATTTACATCAGCCTCAGGGGTGCTGTAAGGTACCAAGAGCTTTACCGAGGACTACTGAGCAACTTTAGAAAAAAACTCAAGAACTGTTTTTAATGATTCATTTCATCTCAAGCCCCGCAGTGCCCTATTCCTTCTATTATACTATAAGAAACAGCCACAAACACAAAAAAACAGCTCGGCCAGAGCAGTTAGACACATTGCTTTGTGCAGGGATTTAGCGGTGATCTAGTCACTCTTTTCTTTTAATGAACTGTCTTGTATGGTATTTTTATGTTGGCATTTCAGGTTTCTATACATTTTTAACTAATGTATGTGTAAAGTTTGCAGAGTCACATGTTTCTTTAACACAGCATAGTGGGGAGAATTACCAGTGTTCTGAAAAGTGTTTCATATTTGTTCTTTGGTGATAGGTATCAAGTTGTCCTTAAAATAGTGTACAAACTGTCTACATTACTCTGCATAAATTCTAAAAAAAATGTTTTAAGAATTGTAAAAAAGATTGGTAAGTATTTTGCTTTTCTGGAAAAGTGGCATACGGGGTCTAGCTGGAAAAAGTCCAGCCATTGTTAATATAACAAGAACAGTTTTGCGCGATATCGATGTAACCCAGAAGCCAATGAGAGAGGAATGGAATGTGCATGTGTGAACAATGACGACTTCACTGTACTAGTCAGTGAGGGCGCTGGACGCCGTTGAGTGAGCATTTGTACTCTGTGGCTGTCACTTTCAAAATGACTGAGTAGAGCAATGAATCTGCATAAAATTTTGCATTAAGTTTGAACATTCCTTCGCAGACACTATTCAGATGTGTCAGAAGGGTTTGGAGATGATGCTATGAGTGCAACTCAAATAAAAGTGTGTCACACGCTTCAAAGATGGTCAAGAATCTGTTGAAAGTATTGGCGCCCTACAGCTTCTGGCATTTCCCAAAATTAAAATCACCTTTGAAAGGGAAGAGATTTCAGACCGTCGATGAGATTCAGGTAAATACAACGAGGCAGCTGATGGCGATTCCAACAAAGGATTTTGCAGAGTACTGGGAGTACAAGAGATGCTGGGAAAACTGTGTGAGATCCAAGGTACCTACTTTAAGGGGACTGAGGCATCACTGCCCTATGTGTAATGTTTCTTGTATCTTGGATCTTCTTCAATAAATGTATCTATTTTTCATATTACATGACTGGATACTTTTCAGACCGACCTAGTACGTTTAAAAATGTCACTTAGGGCTTATACGGAGCAACATATAAAAAAATTACAAATGTAATAAATTGAGCAAAAAAAAACAAAAGAGGCACAAAGCTAACTGTGATTGGATTTTCTCAGTGTGTTTTCTACCTGCAAGATGCCGGTAGGTATCTTAGCACTTTGGAGGTTATGGAGAAGTGACAACCTAACTTTAAATAAGTAAACAAGGTATAATTTATTAGAATTAGTCATTTGTATTAGGCTAAATTGTAATTCATCTAAATTTAAGCCGACTGGTGGTTCATCCAAATTCTGTATCTCTAGCTCCATTTGGTCACATAATGATTTATATGAAGTTGTTATGGTGCCTTGAGTATCTCATTAAGTCATGCAAGTTGAGATGTGGGGCCTCCGTGTATCGGATTTCAGCAAATCCCACAGAAGCTCAATCGGATTGCTTAATCTCTTAACCTGTCAATGTATATATTATGAAAGCTTATGGCCTCCCAGAATAACCTCTACCTCACATACCTGTCTCTTGCTCTCCCCTAAAGGGCAGCACTCTGCTCTCTCCTCCTGCTCTGCTTCACTCCCACCTATTTAATTGCTATCTTCTGTCCTATTGTGTTTTATACCCCACCTCCTATAGACTGTAAGCTCGTTTGAACAGAATCCTCTTTTACCTATCGTTCCTTTAAGTTTTTCGTTATTGTCTTATTTATAGTTAAATCTCCCCCTCTTATAATATTGTAAAGCGCTACGGAATCTGTTGGCGCTATTCAAATGGCAATAATAAATAAATATGTACTACTCACTACCACGTATAACATGGTGGTCCATTGGTAATAGTATGCTATGAGAAACAGTACTTTTTGCATCCCCATCAAGGAGGTGTTACTTCCTCCATTCCTCATCTACTGCAATGCTCCTCATAGAGTATAGCGGCCCCTTGAGGCGTGTTTAATTCTTCAAGGTAAAAATGAAAATCCAGCGCACTCACTTACTACTACTAGTAAACAGTTATTTTAGTGCTGAACAATTTTGTTGGTTTTATTAAAAACACCTTATCTAGGCAAGAAATAATGGGGGTTTAGTTACAATATATTATAATATATTGCATAAGCCTGCCACAACGCCAGTGTACCCCATCTTTGGCAGGTCCTACTCTGTCTGCTAAATGAGCTACTCACTTGGGGAAATCCTTCCATCTTGAGTTCTCTGCAGTGCAAGGCTAAATAGGGTCCTGAGATGAGGCACCTGTAACAGGGAGGGGTGCAAAACCAAGGAGCTGGCTAGACTCCTAAATATATATGGGAAAACAAGGGGCTGGCTGCACTCACCTAAACATGCCTAAATGGGGTGCTGCTGGGGGCCAATAAGTACAGTAAAAATAGAAATCACTTATCAACTAAACAGCTACTCTGATGCTGACAGATTTGACTAGTTTTATTAAAAACACCTGATCTAGGCAAAAAATAATGGGGGTTTAGTTACAGTATATTATCATATATTGCATAAGCCTGCCACAAGGTAAACCACAATGTTTTAACTTGATGGGTTAAACATGCAGGGCCACTGCACCCGGACTACTTTAATGAGATTAAATGGTCTGGGTGACTTTAAGGTTTAACAATATGGAGAAAGCATTGCTTTATTTGCTAATGCCAGAATATTATGTTGGCTACACCTTTAAAGCTTCTCATCTCTTTCTTTTTGGAAACAATGTTTCAATAAAAGAGGATAACTCCTATTGTACAGTAGCGACATTGCCTAAAACGGTATTTAATAATGTTTGTTACATTGCGTTCAAGCCTGGCTCATAAAATGGGTCAATACATAACTGTAGCAATCTCACATCTCCACGGTGTGACCACGCTCATTTCTGCATGTGATTTTCGTCATTGTGAAAACTACCTGGGGATAGCTTAAAATTGTGTTAAGCTATACATGATCATGCATCGACACAATAATATAAAGAAAGCTATATTTCTCTAGAGCTAACAGCTTGCGGGTTGAAGAGCCTTAGATGAAATCTCATAGTGTAGCTTAATCTAATGCTACACTGGGGTCTCCTGAAATCTGTGATTGGATGAACAAATCTTCCTTTATCATCAGCATTGACAGCCTGTGAATTAACATGACAGGAGAGATAGCTGTATCTAGTTACATTTTTACAACTATTCTACAGGCAGGGGGAAAGAAAGATTTTCAAATACAGTAATTTCAGGATAGAAGTGGTGAATGCATGAGACCTAAAAGAGAAAATTTAAATGCTCTCAGTAAAAATAAATGTTAATTTAAATTAATATGGATAATATATAGCAGTCACCTGGTGTCAAATCCTTCAATAACAATTATTTTGTCCACACACATTGTGCCATTATGTAAGACACATTACCCTGTTTTAAACTGGTCACTTCATATTTTACTTTGTTATTTAGAACACACAAGTTTGTAATTTACACCAAGTTTATCCCCTAGGCTCCTTTTTATATATATGACCGCTTCTTTCTGCTCTCTCTTTCATGAATACTTCTTAACTTAGTTTTCTAGTTCATCCGTCTTTTCCGCATACTATGGTTCAGCTTCTGTTGCCCAAGCAAAATAAAATAAAAATACACAGTTAAGTAGTTAATGAACAAACAAGGAAGTAACAGGATTGGTTGCCTGATTGACAGGCAAGGGGGTGTAACAAGGGGAGAAATATTGATTGCTATTTAATCCTGCACTTTTTGTAAAATGAAAACAAAAGAAAGCTGAAATGCTTTAGGGGTCTGAAATATTAGAACCAGCGAGAGCTGGTCTAACTGCTCAACAACTATTTGACACTGTAGTGGGGCACAGCGCAAGGGGCTTGCTGCTACCATAGCCACTGCAGATAGCTATAGTGGTTATGGTGCTTAGAGTGTCCCTTTAACCCTTTAAGGACCAAGCTTCTGGAATAAAAAGGAATCATGACATGTCACACATGTCATGTGTCCTTAAGGGGTTAAATCTTGGTATTAAATCTTGTATAAAAATAAAAAATATATAAATATTCATTTATAATGATTTCTATGTTAGTGGATATATATATATTTATATATATATATATATATATATATATATATAGATTTATATATATATATATATATATATATATATATAAATCTATATATATATATATATATATATATATATATATATATATAAAAAAGATAATGGTGTGCTGGTAAATTAGACATTCATAGTGTTCTCAGTCTGTTTCTTCCATTTAAAAAAAGAAAAAGAAATGGAATTTTTAAGCAAAGCATAGAAAGGATTAACAGCTGGCAGGTCTTCGGGTCTTTGTACTTTTGGGTGAATCCCATTTAATCACAGAATTTAATATTAAGCTAGGTCTCGCTTTGTCACCAGCCGGCATTCTAAATTCTACTGGTATGAATGCAGAAGGGCGAGAGAGAGGGCGGGTAACATAGATTGAGTGAATTGTGAGCAACAGTTTCAATTACCCTTTCTGAAATCTTAAAAAAAAAAAAACTTTTAATTTGCGGAGGAAAGTCATCAGGGCACCTGCTAGGCAAAATCTATTTTACACTGGGATTTTAGCAAACATATGCAATTATGTATACCTATTTCTTTTTAGTATGTGTTTGCTATATACTTTGAAATAGCTTTTAGCTACCTATATTAATATACAGATCTTTCAGCTGCATATTATTTATTTATTTATTTATAAAATATCTTACCAGGATGGATAAATTGAGATTTCTCTCATTTTCAAGTATGTCCTGGGTCCACAAAACATTTCATTGTTCCAAGTAATACTGTGTGAGATCAGTCTTATAGTCCCAAGTAATATTGTGTGAGATCAGTCTTATAATTCCAAGTAACACTGTGTGAGACCAGTCTTATAGTTCCAAGTAACACTGTGTGAGACCAGTCTTATAGTCCCAAGTAACACTGTGTGAGACCAGTCTTATAGTCCCAAGTAACACTGTGTGAGATCAGGCTTATAGTCCCAAGTAATATTTTGTGAGATCAGTCTTATAGTTCCAAGTAATAGTGTGTGAGATCAGTCTTATAGTCCCAAGTAATTCTATGTGAGATCAGTCTTATAATTCCAAGTAACACTGTGTGAGACCAGTCTTATAGTCCCAAGTAATACTGTGTGAGATCAGTCTTATAATTTCAAGTAACACTGTGTGAGATCAGTCTTATAGTTCCAAGTTAGAGTGTGTGAGATCAGGCTTATAGTTCCAGCTAATATTGTGTGAGATCAGGCTTATAGTTCCAGCTAATATTGTGTGAGATCAATCTTATAGTTCCAAGTAATACTATGTGAGACCAGTCTTATAATTCCAAGTAACACTGTGTGAGACCAGTCTTATAGTCCCAAGTAACACTGTGTGAGACCAGTCTTATAGTTCCAAGTAACACTGTGTGAGATCAGGCTTATAGTCCCAAGTAATATTGTGTGAGATCAGTCTTATAGTCCCAAGTAACACTGTGTGAGACCAGTCTTATAGTCCCAAGTAACACTGTGTGACACCAGTCTTATAGTCCCAAGTAATACTATGTGAGATCAGTCTCATAATTCCAAGTAATATTGTGTGAGATCAGTCTTATAGTTCCAGCTAATATTGTGTGAGATCAGACTTATAGTTCCAAGTAATACTGTGTGAGACCAGTCTTATACTCCCAAGTAATAGTGTGTGAGATCAGTCTTATAGTTCCAAGTAATAGTGTGTGAGATCAGGCTTATAGTTCCAGCTAATATTGTGTGAGATCAGTCTTATAATTCCAAGTAACACTGTGTGAGTCCAGTCTTATAGTCCCAAGTAATACTGTGTGAGATCATTCTTATAATTCCAAGTAACACTGTGTGAAATCAGTCTTATAATTCCAAGTAATATTGTGTGAGATCAGTCTTATAATTCCAAGTAATATTGTGTGACATCATGCTTTAGTTCCAGGTAATATTGTGTGATATCCTGCTTTAGTTCCAGGTAATATTGTGTGACATCATGCTTTAGTTCCAAGTAATGTTGTGTGACATCATGCTTTAGTTCCAAGTAATATTGTGTGACATCATGCTTTAGTTCCAGTTAATGGTGTGTGACATCATGCTTTAGTTCCAAGTAATATTGTGTGACATCATGCTTTAGTTCCAAGTAATGTTGTGTGACATCATGCTTTAGTTCCAAGTAATGTTGTGTGACATTATGCTTTAGTTCCAAGTAATATTGTGTGACATCATGCTTTAGTTCCAGTAAATGTTGTGTGACATCATGCTTTAGTTCCAAGTAATGTTGTGTGACATCATGCTTTAGTTCCAAGTAATGTTGTGTGACATTATGCTTTAGTTCCAAGTAATATTGTGTGACATCATGCTTTAGTTCCAGTAAATGTTGTGTGACATCATGCTTTAGTTCCAAGTAATATTGTATGACATCATGCTTTAGTTCCAGGTAATATTGTGTGAGATCAGACATATAGTTCCAAGTAACACTGTGTGAAATCAGGCTTATATTTCCAGTAATATTGTGTGAGATCAGACTTATAATTCCAAGTAATATTGTGTGAGATCAGGTTTCTAGTTCCAAGTAATATTGTGTGAGATCAGGCTTATTTTTCCAAGTAATATTGTTTGAAATCAGTCTTTGAGTTCCAAGTAATATTGTGTGAGATCAGGCGTATAATTCCAAGTAATATTGTGTGACATCATGGTTTAGTTCCAGGTAATATTGTGTGACATCATGCTTTAGTTCCAAGTAATATTGTGTGACATCATGCTTTAGTTCCAGGTAATATTGTGTGACATCATGCTTTAGTTCCAAGTAATGTTGTGTGACATCATACTTTAGTTCCAAGTAATATTGTGTGACATCATGCTTTAGTTCCAGGTAATATTGTGTGACATCATGCTTTAGTTCCAAGTAATGTTGTGTGACATCATAATTTAGTTCCAAGTAATATTGTGTGACATCATGCTTTAGTTCCAGGTAATATTGTGTGACATCATGCTTTAGTTCCAAGTAATGTTGTGTGACATTATGCTTTAGTTCCAAGTAATATTGTGTGACATCATGCTTTAGTTCCAAGTAATATTGTGTGACATCATGCTTTAGTTCCAGGTAATATTGTGTGACATCATGCTTTAGTTCCAAGTAATGTTGTGTGACATCATACTTTAGTTCGAAGTAATATTGTGTGACATCATGCTTTAGTTCCAGGTAATATTGTGTGACATCATGCTTTTGTTCCAAGTAATGTTGTGTGACATCATAATTTAGTTCCAAGTAATATTGTGTGACATCATGCTTTAGTTCCAGGTAATATTGTGTGACATCATGCTTTAGTTCCAAGTAATGTTGTGTGACATCATGCTTTAGTTCCAAGTAATATTGTGTGACATCATGCTTTAGTTCCAAGTAATATTGTGTGACATCATGCTTTAGTTCCAGGTAATATTGTGTGACAACATGCTTTAGTTCCAGGTAATGTTGTGTGACATTATGCTTTAGTTCCAAGTAATATTGTGTTACATCATGCTTTAGTTCCAGATAATATTGTGTGAGATCAGACATATAGTTCCAAGTAACACTGTGTGAAATCAGGCTTATATTTCCAGTAATATCGTGTGAGATCAGACTTATAATTCCAAGTAATATTGTGTGAGATCAGGTTTATAGTTCCAAGTAATATTATGTAAGATCAGTCTTATTTTTCCAAGTAATATTGTTTAAAATCAGTCTTATAGTTCCACGTAATATTGTGTGACATCATGCTTTAGTTCCAAGTAATGTCGTGTGACATCATGCCTTAGTTCCAAGTAATATTGTGTGACATCATGCTTTAGTTCCAGGTAATATTGTGTGACATCATGCTTTAGTCCCAAGTAACACTGTGTGAGACCAGTCTTATAGTCCCAAGTAACACTGTGTGAGACCAGTCTCATAGTCCCAAGTAATACTATGTGACATCAGTCTAATAATTCCAAGTAATATTGTGTGAGATCAATCTTATAGTTCCAGCTAATATTGTGTGAGATCAGACTTATAGTCCCAAGTAACACTGTGTGAGACCAGTCTTATAGTTCCAAGTAATAGTGTGTGAGATCAGGCTTATAGTTCCAGCTAATATTGTGTGAGATCAATCTTATAGTTCCAAGTAATATTGTGTGAGAACAGTCTTAATGTCCCAAGTAATACTATGTGATATCAGTCTTATAGTCCCAAGTAACACTGTGTGAGATCAGTCTTATAATTCCAAGTAACACTGTGTGAGACCAGTCTTATAGTCCCAAGTAATACTGTGTGAGATCAGTCTTATAATTCCAAGTAACACTGTGTGAGATCAGTCTTATAGTCCCAAGTAATACTGTGAGAGATCAGGCGTATAATTCCAAGTAATATTGTGTGACATCGTGCTTTAGTTCCAAGTAATATTGTGTTACATCATGCTTTAGTTCCAGGTAATATTGTGTGACATCATGCTTTAGTTCCAAGTAATATTGTATGACATCATGCTTTAGTTCCAGGTAATGTTGTGTGACATCATGCTTTAGTTCCAAGTAATGCTGTGTGACATTATGCTTTAGTTCCAGGTAATATTGTGTGACAACATGCTTTAGTTCCAAGTAATATTTTGTGACATCATGCTTTAGTTCCAGGTAATATTGTGTGACATCATGCTTTAGTTCCAAGTAATATTGTGTGACATCATGCTTTAGTTCCAAGTAATATTGTAAGGCATCATTTTTTAGTTCCAAGTAATGTTTTGTGACATCATGCTTTAGTTCCAAGTAATGTTGTGTGACATCATGCTTTAGTTCCAAGTAATATTGTGTGACATCATGCTTTAGTTCCAAGTAATATTGTGTGACATAATGCTTTAGTTCCAAGTAATATTGTGTGAGATCATGCTTTAGTTCTAAGTAATGTCGTGTGACATTATGCTTTAGTTCCAAGTAATATTGTGTGACATCATGCTTTAGTTCCAAGTAATATTGTGTGACATCATGCTTTAGTTCCAAGTAATGTCATGTGACATCATGCTTTAGTTCCAAGTAATATTGTGTGACATAATGCTTTAGTTCCAAGTAATATTGTGTGAGATCATGCTTTAGTTCCAAGTAATGTCGTGTGACATCATGCTTTAGTTCCAAGTAATATTGTGTGACATCATGCTTTAGTTCCAAGTAATATTGTGTGACATCATGCTTTAGTTCCAAGTAATATTGTGTGACATCATGCTTTAGTTCCAAGTAATATTGTGTGACATCATGCTTTAGTTCCAAGTAATATTGTGTGACATCATGCTTTAGTTCCAAGTAATATTGTGTGACATCATGCTTTAGTTCCAAGTAATATTGTGTGAGATCATGCTTTAGTTCCAAGTAATATTGTGTGACATCATGCTTTAGTTTCAAGTAATATTGTGTGACATCATGCTTTAGTTCCAAGTAATATTGTGTGACATCATGCTTTAGTTCCAAGTAATATTGTGTGACATCATGCTTTAGTTCCAAGTAATGTCGTGTGACATCATGCTTTAGTTCCAAGTAATATTGTGTGACATCATGCTTTAGTTCCAAGTAATATTGTGTGACATCATGCTTTAGTTCCAAGTAATATTGTGTGACATCATGCTTTAGTTCCAAGTAATATTGTGTGACATCATGCTTTAGTTCCAAGTTATATTGTGTGAGATCATGCTTTAGTTCCAAGTAATATTGTGTGACATCATGCTTTAGTTCCAAGTAATATTGTGTGACATCATGCTTTAGTTCCAAGTAATATTGTGTGAGATCATGCTTTAGTTCCAAGTAATATTGTGTGACATCATGCTTTAGTTCCAAGTAATATTGCGTGACATTATGCTTTAGTTCCAAGTAATATTGTGTGACATCATGCTTTAGTTCCAAGTAATATTGTGTGACATCATGCTTTAGTTCCAAGTAATATTGTGTGAGATCATGCTTTAGTTCCAAGTAATGTTGTGTGACATCATGCTTTAGTTCCAAGTAATATTGTGTGACATCATGCTTTAGTTCCAAGTAATATTGTGTGACATCATGCTTTAGTTCCAAGTAATATTGTGTGAGATCATGCTTTAGTTCCAAGTAATATTGTTTGAGATCATGCTTTAGTTCCAAGTAATATTGTGTGACATCATGCTTTAGTTCCAAGTAATGTTGTGTGACATTATGCTTTAGTTCCAGGTAATATTGTGTGAGATCAGACTTATAATTCCAAGTAATATTGTGTGACATCATGCTTTAGTTCCAAGTAATATTGTGTGAGATCATGCTTTAGTTCCAAGTAATATTGTTTGAGATCATGCTTTAGTTCCAAGTAATATTGTGTGACATCATGCTTTAGTTCCAAGTAATGTTGTGTGACATTATGCTTTAGTTCCAGGTAATATTGTGTGAGATCAGACTTATAATTCCAAGTAATTTTGTGTGAGATCATCCTTATAGTTCCAAGTAATACTGTGGGAGATCAGGCTTATAGTTCCAAGTAATATTGTGTGAGATCACTCGTATAATTCCAAATAATAATGTGTGAGATCAGGCTTATATTTCCAAGTAATATAAACTAAGATCAAGCTTAGAGTTTCATACTGTAATACTGTGTAATCTCAGGAATGTGTCTCACATTTACAACAAGTTCCACAAAATACAAGTTTCAGTAATCAGAATGTGTCTGGCTCACAGTTCCAAGTAATAAAGATGAGAATGTGGATTAATTAGCATGGAATTATGCCTAATAATTCAATCAGAATTTTTTTATTGAATATTTTTCTTCATCTCTTAAACATATCTAGTCTGTTCTTTGTAGTCTATATTTGTCATTGTTAGGTATTCATATTGCAGCATTTGTGAATGCACATGTAGACCTCACCTTGTTGGCCAGCTTGGGAGCTGTTCCAAAAAAGGTGATCAGAATGTTGCAGAGTGCAAAGCAGAGTTACATTTGTAGCTGCAGTTTTATAGTTCTGAAGTTAATATTGTTTAATCCAATTACCTTTTTTTCATTAGAATCTATTCAGCTGGGTTGCGGTAGTTAAAATTTAAATTGTTTGACTTCCAGTGGATGTAAATCTTCAGCTAATTTAAACAGATACTGGGATGCCAGCCCCCAAATTTGGGTGTTAAAGGAGTTCTGTAGCTAAAAATGGCTTCATGGTGGGAATGAGGTGAGGACACTCAGAAGGCCTTTGATGACATTTTTGAGAACGCTGGTTCTGCACATTAATGAGGCTGTCTAAACATCAGTGGGTCTCATACACTCGTAACTTCCCATTAGCCAATGTGGACTACAATCTCCACAATTTGTAGACAGCTAAAATCAGGGCATGTTAGGAATAGAAGTCTGCAGTGGTTTTAGCAGAAGAGTTACTATTCTAAAACTCAACAGCTAATTACACTACTTAGAACACATTGCTAAATTACTGATAGCAAATGTTATATACTGCAAAGTACAAATCAGAAAGAATCCATCACCCAAGTACAGCTTTTATCATCCTGTCATTTCTACGCCTGCTCAACATGACTGCTGTCTGTTCTAAGAGGAAGCAATTAATGATTTGTTTTAGCTAATTGCAAATTAGTTAATTAGTGTCCCTATCTCCAGAAAATTGTCAGAAGGCTGAGTTCCACAATTCAGAAAAAAAAAACAAGGAATAGTATACTTTAGTTTGACCAAAGTGTCCATAGACATGCTTTAAAGGGGAGCTATCACTTATATTAAATTTACATAACCGAATAAAACGATTAACTATAATTTGTGATAAAAAATTTTTAATGAGATGCTCTATTTTTTTTTAATGGTAAACTTGATTTTCTTTTAAATTTACATTAAAGATGTAGCTTATTGCATTATAATCAAGATGATACAAGGCACAGTCAGGGCAAATGTTGCAAATGAAGAAAAAAAATATTATTATTATTTAATTCCTCCTCTTCTCTGTAAGCTCTCTCTTTGTTGACTGCCAAAAGCAAAGGACAAATGGTAGAACGATGATTGAGAGGGAGCTAAGATGGAAGCACCCAGTTTTAAGATTAAGAGGTGTAGATTTTGCTAATTATTTTTATTTTTTACTCCTCACACATTTATATTAGTGACATATAGAGATAAATAGTCATAGAGGGTGGAAAGTCCTACAATGGACAGGGCCAACATTCATGAGGCACACATTGAAGTGAAAACTGGCACATGGCTACAGGAGAGACACAGGTTGAGGTTATGCATCCGATAAGTTACCTACCTCACAAGAACCATTATTTATGACCACTGCATAATGTCAAAAGTGTCAGTATTACTGCTCTATAACATTCTAGTCCTACATTTTGAAAGTCACTGGTCAACTCATTGTTATTTAGACAATTCAATACTTTTATTATAATGTAAATTATCGTTTTATTTTTGATAACTTTGTTACCATAGAATTTACCATGGCATTTCAAGTGAAATTCACATTCTTCTCAGATTTGTTTCATTCATTTTTCTGTTCACCAATGGTGAGAGGCAATATTTCTTACACACACACACCAGGGTGCCCAAAATGTAGATCCCCGGATGTTTTAAAACTACAGTTTCCATGATTCTTTGCCATTCTTAAGCATTCTAAAGGCATGCAAAGCATCATGGCAGTAGCAGTGCCACAACATCTGGGGATCTACCTTTTGGGCACTCCTGGTGTTAATCATAATGTGGGTGGGTACTCTTCCCACGTTTCTGGGTGTTATTAAACTTTAATGTTGCTTTGCCATTGCCTCTGTTCTCGTGTTTCCAAAATATGGTAAGCATCTCTTAATTTTGTTCCAGAAGACAGAAAACTCTTCGTGGGCATGCTCAATAAGCAACAGTCAGAAGATGATGTCCGCCGACTATTTGAAGCCTTCGGAAACATTGAGGAATGTACAATTCTTCGAGGACCAGATGGGAACAGCAAAGGTATATGGCAATTTATTCACAGCAAGTTATTCATCTTCTTGTCAGTGCATCATGGGGACTTCAAAGATATTCATCTGTATAAAGGCAGAAAACTTGAAAGCCAGACATAATTTAAGTATCATTATGTGTGTATAAAATAGCATAATATGATAAATTAAAATACGGGCTCAAAAGTTATGTGGTCTACTTAGAATGGTAGGCTGATGCAAGTGGACTTCATTTTAGCCAAGAGCAGTGTAGAGAGGCACATGTGAATAACAAATATACAACTGACCTATTATATATTAAATAAATAAACAAACAAACAAATAATTAAGTAAATGCTAGAAAATGCACAGTTGCAGTTCATGTTTACTGATGGAGCTTGCATATATCTTTTCTGAGATTTTAAACTGTTGATATATATTGTGTTCTAGAAAAGATTCTATCACAGCAGAGCTCTGCGTGATAATTCTGCTTAATCCAGCTCTTTGTTGTAAAGGATAATTGTGAGTAAAAGTGTTAGATATTGCGCAATAGGGGAGTGGGTGACTGGGGTGGTTATGCTGTTAAGGTTGTTTTGGTGTGTGTATGTAAAAAAGGAAAGAAAAGTGAACAATACATATGAAATTGAGTGCCAGCATGTTTATTCCCTTTTACTCCTGGAATAAAGAGCAATACAAATAGCATAATGAATTATATTCTTAAGCATGTTAACAAAAGAGAAAAGTAGGTCTCCCAATTGGCTCGAATCCAGTGTAACAGTCCCAATTTCAGGCTACTTTCCCGCTGTCCATGGTTTGTTCCTTGGTGTCCCACTTTTGTGCTTTTTGAGCTATGATGATAGACCATGCCCAGAACACAGTAACTCATCCCCTAAACGGCGATGGCCATTAAGATTGTCAGTCAGCTTGGCATGCAATCACACAAGTCTTATATGCCCCTTCTTTAGGCAGGCAGGTCCATGCAGGTCCAACTCATTGGGCAGTTCAGTGATTCATGGTTGGCCACTGACCTGCCTCCTTTATACCCTCCAACCACTGTCTCAGTTTACATACCTTACTATGGGAAAACTGTTTAATATCCAAAATTATTGCTAAAAAGAAAACATAATCGTACAAACTAATGATTTTTATGAAATAGTTTTCCCATTAAATATAACCACTAGACCTAGTATTAACCTCTACTCTGTCCTCATGACTGTAGTACATAGGCAAATAGCTTATGACATACAGAACATAGCCCTAGTAGCATCCTAGTATTGTCCTATCCTCTGTCCTAATAGCTGTCCTACAGAGACATACAACCCATGACGTACAGCACTTAGCCCTGGTATTGGCCTTTCCTCCAGGACTGGAGGATACAGTCATACTTGACGTTACGTACCATTCTGATTATTGTACCATTGGGTTTAGATCAGAACCCCTGTACCTACAAATGGTAGAGCCAGAGATTCACCATACATAGGTTGTGTTTATAGGACTTTAAGGTAAAGAGATTGAACCCTGGCTGTACCTGCAGAGATAGTGGCCTGCTGTACATAAGACAAAATCACATGGTGTTAAAGCTGACTTCTTCCTAACTGTTGTGAAGGACAGGAAAAAGACTGTCTGACCATCCTTTCTATTGTGATGCAAGGTCTTTATGCATTAATCATTTTTAATTCAAATATACAGTGCTATTTACTAACGTGCAAATTTAAAGTAATTTAGTGAACTTTTTCCAGTTAGGCTACTTTCTGCTTAAATTTGAAATTCACTTTGATTTCACCTTTAATTATCACTTTAGTAAATAACTCTGTTTAATATGTCTCTCCAGACTGCCAAACACAGTTTGTATTACATTTAAATTATTTTCTAGTTTTACATTAATAAAATAATAACATCTAATAAAACGATACAGTCATAGGCTGATAAAATAATACAGTGTACAAACAACAATAGGCATCCATTTACAAAAAATGTCCGGATGTTTTCAGACCTTTTGGTCTCTATTGACCCGATGCCTGATTAAGGTAAAACTTGCCAGTCAAAGATTAAAAGTTCTAGTTCTAGAGTAATTCAATGATTAATAAGCTTAGATATACTGTATATTATCACCAAACTGCTTTTCCTCTACTGGTAAACACCGACATTGGTTCTGTGCAACATGTTCAACTGTTGACTTAACCTTAAAACAATACGGTTAAACAAAACCCTGGTTTCCAGTAGTTCTTCAAAAAAGCATTAAAACAAAACAAAAACAAAAAATACCCCCACCTCCCCTCCAGGACATATTCCGAGGGTGCAGCGATAACATAGCATGATTTCATCACGGATGCCCATGTACAGTAATATATGTGTACAATGTCCAGATGGGAGTTTTGGAATGAATTTTGTCAGATTTGGCAAATACAGAATAGCTAACTGCTGATTTTAAAATATTTTAACAAGGACTTAGTTTTCCCTGACTAATCATGCATCATTTTAACATCTGTGTCGTTTTTTTTTTCCTATGGTAGTACATGATAATTAATAATTATTAGTGCATCATTGCACCATCACCATGCTTTTAATAGGGCCCTTGATGGGGCCCCGTGTGAAACTAATTAGCAGATATGCTGATATTGGCTGAAACCATCAAGGCAGGCTACAATGAAAAAGAAACAGAATCGGATTTTAAAAAAATACATATCCAGATCACCAAATCCACCGTTATCATTTATGTTCACCCCTAATATAACACTGATTGCTGGTGATTAGTTTAGTTGAGTTATTCTAAACATGGTGTATCTTATTCATGTATTAGCATTTTCTTTAAAAAAAAATTACAAATTAAAACTATTCATTAATAGCAGAACTACATCCCAATGCTGTCCAGCTGTTTTAACAAATTAAACTAATATGACTACTCACGTAAAGGAAGTTTGCTTATTTCAACTGAATTTGTACAACTCTGTGATTACAATAGGCCTAGCTGTTACAATCTGCCACTTTTCTCTAAATCAACTGATTTAACTATTCACATAAAGCCAAACCGCAACCAAGTTGTCTTCACTTAGTGAAATTCCAACCATTGTTCTCAGACTCCCCAACCCTATGTATCCATAATTCTGCCCCCGAATCTCTTAAACTCATGATACCCCAACCTTTATTCTACCCATACGCTACACGTATCTTACCAACACTTTTTTTCTCATATCAGAGGAAATTCAGTTGCCAATTGGCTGCGATTTGTTTGTTGAAATGGAGGGGGGGGGGGGGGAGAATTGAACTCAGTGTGAATTTAATATGGCTGATTGTGAATGCGGTGAACTTCAGATAAAGTTTATCAGAAAACTGAAGAGAATTAAGCTGACTGAGCTAGGAATAGACCCCTAACTGGTACAGATTCCTAAATGTCATACTCTATGGACCCATGTTTGAGTTATGTTTGATGTTCTTTATTTTTTTTTTTAATGTGCCCCAGCTCTCAGAGCTTGCTTATAATTTATTCCTACGCATTCTGTTACTCACAGCCATGTATTATGTTATTCTATATTTTCAATCAACCTGTTGTTGAGCATGAAATGCTTTATGTGTTAAGACTGTGTTTAATTTTACATTTTACAAAAAGTGCAGATTTCTATAGAAATTGGCACTTTTATAAAATAAAGGTTTACTCTGACACTTTTAGCGTTTTTAGACTTTTTGACTTTTTAGGCTTGCAATGTCCTTTTTGGCATTGCTATTTGTGCCCCCTCCAGCTCTGGGCTTAGCTACTGGAGCTGATATCCCTCCTCCATCTTAGGTTGCAGGGAGCTTTGCGTGGTCCAATCACAAGCTTCTCATAGAGACAGTGAGGGGATGGGGTGGGAGGGATTTTGTTTCAAGTTAATACACTGCACATTCAAGCTCCTACTGAAGTGTTCATGGTGGTTGGAGTAACCCTTTACCATTGTTACACCCCCCAGGCTGTCAATCAGACAATCAGACTTGCTGGTTTGGTTAACTCAGTGGTACTAAACTCAAGAGGCAGCAATTGCCTAGAGCACCTGCCTTACAAAGACTTCTCATTGAGCTGCATTGGGAAGTCTGTGATTGGGGAGGGTTAGGGTTAGAAGGTGAGGGCTTCCACAGGCAGCAGTCAAAGAGAACTTATTTATAGATATACCCTCAACGAAAAAATGCACAATAAATGTATGTATGTTTTATTTGGGTGTATCTAACAGTGGCGTTGTGTGTTTGTGTGTGTGTGTGTGTGTTTCAGTGTGTGTGTATTTAGGCAGTGGAGTGTCCCTTTAAAGGACCACTATAGGCAGGTCAATGAGGTGGTCTGGGTGTCAGGTTCCCCTAGTTTTAACCCTGCAGCTGAAAACACAGCAGTTTCAGAGAAACTGCTATGTTTACATTGCAGGGTTAATCCAGCCTCTAGTGACTGTCTCCCTGACAGTCACTAGAGGCCGCTTCCGCGATTCTCACTGTGAAAATCTTATTGAAACTCACGTTGGACATCCATAGGAAATCATTGAGTAATACTTTCCTATGGGCGATTTGAATGCGTGCCCGTCTCTTGCCGCACATGCGCATTCGGTCCCCTCGGGGGAGGAGAGGTCACCAGTGCCAAGGGAGCCTGGCGCGGGAGGGGGATCCGAGGGAGGGGTGGACCTAATAACGCTATAAATGGGTTTGTTTTCCTGGCACTATAGGGTCCCTTTAAGCACTTATTCTAGGATTATGTTATCTGTGTATGTATAGTCGGACTTAACAAAGGGGATGTGTAAACTTGGGTTTCCCTGCCGTCCCTTCACATAGTCAGTGTTATTTCTTAGAGTAACACTGAATTAGAGAATTTTTTTGTTCAGCTATTTTGACCTTAAATTTTAAATTCACTTTGAATTCTCACTTTAGTAAATAGCCTGAGTGTTCTGCGTGAGTGTAATTGTGTAAAAAAATAAATAAATATTTGAGCAAAACATTTGGACAGGCAAAAAATGTGCCCCCCCTCAACCCCATTTCTAGAATGTCCAGTCTAATAGATCCAGATCATGCATTCTGTTTTAGCCAAGGCTTTTCTGTTAGAAGAAAGGTAAGGTGTAGTGTTTTTTCTGTAACAGCCTTGAATAAACTGCAAAAACGTATCCTTGAATAACCTTTAGTATAATCCCAGATGCTAATTGCAAAGGGATTGTGCATGTGCAGTTTTATTATGCTAATCGGGTTTCCTCTGAGCTCCCTGTAAAAATTTAAATGAACAACTTTTAGGTTTGTCATGCATAAAAAAAAAAATTATACTTACTTTGATAGGAGTCACTAATTCAGGCTCCCCAGGTCCAAATGTAGCAAACGTGTATCTCAGAGATGAAAAAAGAGTGCTAAATATATAAAGATGAGCAGAATTGTGCCCTACAGTATGTCAACTGCAGTGATGGGCATGAGGGAGCCAGATTGTCTGTTTTTCTGGCATTGTGTACCTGTGTATGTGCCTGAGTATTCTTATCTCTGAATGTGTGTCTCTGTCTCTGTGAGCATGTGTATATTTGTAAACATATGTGTACAGGATTGTTGCTTGTACAAATACATAAAACCAAGCCCTGACTCTAGTACACATCAACCACAATTGAGTGGGCAGTAGCACTGTAACATAGCTGTGTGATACAAAAGCAAATACAAACATACAGCATTAAGTCCTGCAGTCAAACTCCCACTACTCCAGGGCAGCAGCAAAGAGTATAGTTCACATCAACCCCAATACATAAAATCAAAACCAAAGAAAAATGTTACAGTGCGGCTGTTCACCCCCTGTGTTTCATATTAATGGTCAATAGGTATGTAAGGGTTTAGAAAAATACACCTCTCTGTCTCATTAGAGATAAGGGGTAAGTGTGGCAGGGTGTGGTTGGCATGGTGACCTGAGGTGAGTGTGACGGTATCAGGGGATGATTATATCAAGGTAGGGGCAGGGTGAGTGTGCAGGGTGTGGGGTATGTGCATGACAGGACGAGGGTGATGAGTGTGGAGGGCGAGTGTGGCACAGTTGGGGAGTGAGTGTGTCAGAATAAGTGTGACTGGGTGTGTGAGGTGGAGGCAATCGATGAGAGCTTGGTGTGTAGGAGGAGTGAGAATATGTGGGAATGCTGTGTTAAACACAATCTCCCGAATCTTACATGCCTTTTTATAACAATTGCCCCCCTGCCCCCCTGCTTACCACCTGCATAGATATGGTGGCAATAATACATTACTTATGGTATAGAGCAGGGATAGGCATCCTTCGGCACTGCAGATGTTTTGTACTACATCTCCCATGATGCTTTGCCATCATTATAGCTGTAAGAGCATTGTGGGAGATGTAGTCCACAACAGCTGGAGTGCCGAATTTTGCCTACCCCTTGTATAGTGGATTCCCTGGTGGTCAGTTGTAGAGTGCATGGAGCAATCTATATTAATTGCCGCTTCTACTCCGGCACTCTGTGAGGAAGTTAGAGTGCATGCTGGGAATCCCGGCATCTGCTCTCTGACTCCCTCACAGAGGGCAGGAACTGCACGAGACTTCAATTATTATGGTATACCATGGACCACAGGGAATCAATCATTTTCATGAGGACAGGGCTGTGTCCTTAATTATTTTGATCTTCTTGCTGGCTCGAGGAGGGCATGCCTTGGTCACCTAATGGGTAATCTGGTTCTGCTGTCTTTAAATCAGTCTACTGCCTGGCCAGATGGACAGCTTTTCAGTTATTAGCAGAAAAATGTATGGTTTTGCCAGCCATAGATTGTAGATTTACAGCATTTGCTGTATCTGTTTCTTGTTAGGGGTCTCTCTGTGTCAAGCACCGCTGCACTTACATGCACTGCAGCTATCTTTATTTGAAGTTTATATCTCAATTGCAAAAGCATACATATAACTTTACTTTTGATATAATATATGCAATATTAAGCTACTCTACAGATCTGCTTTGGCCATAGACATTTAGTTTAAAAGGTCTTGGGGCACTAATTCCCCCATCTTTGTATTTTCCAAACGTTACTGGAAATAAAATATATTCAGCACGTGCAGATCAGCCCCCTTCCTCTACGCAGTTCATATCAGGTCATATTATCCAAACTGCTGTCTATAACAGGGGTGCTGAAAAGGTAATTTCCCAGATGTTGTAGAACTACAATTCCAAAGGTGCTTTGCATGCCTTTAGAATGCCATCAGAATGACAAAGCATGACGAAGCTGTACTTTAATAATGCCTGGGGATCTACCTTTTGGGCACCCCTGGTCTATAGAATACTCAGAGTGTGCAGCAGCTGACATAGAGGCTTAACCAATAAAAAAAAAAAAATCCTACATAGGTTACGTAGCACCCTTTATATGTAATTATACAATATCGTTTATATCATGATTTACAATTTGGCTAATACAATTTATTTTTTCTATGCAATGCTCTATAATGACTTTAGACACATTTGAGAATGTTAAGGAGTTCTGGTACCCAGGGCTTACTTTCATAAATATGTATTTAAAGGGGTACAGTTATGTATTTTGGTTTTCTGCAGTAATTGATCTCTAGATGAACCTTTAGACAGCCCCTTGGTGTTTTATCTAAACTAACAGACATCTCAATGCCTCCAGGATTTTTAATCATGTTAATTACTTGGGCTGTAGTTTTTTAGACAGATATCTGCTGATACTGACAAAGGTCATGGTCTCTGTGGATCAATACATCTTAATCGCTATATCCATAACACTTTCTGTAAATCACTACATGCAAATGAGTCACCATAAAGATAAATACATGCAGGCTTCTCCATGGAAGTGTGTAAATATTCCCACTGTGGCTTAAATCGTCACATAGAATTGGAAGTAGTGGCTTGTTGTGGTGTGCTTGTTTTATGTGCTTATTTAAAGGGGCATTTTTTATATTAGGTCTACTTAACCCCTCATATTTAACCATATCCACTAAAATGTGTATTTGTAAAGTATAGAAAATAAAATTAAATGTAGAAACAGTACTACTTTATCTTGTAACTGAGAGCCTCCATCTGTTTCTACCTAGTTGAATTTAATTTCCAGATAGGTGACAGTTTAATCTTGGGAGTAATGGTGGAAGAAAATGGCACATGTACTTTAATAGACACAACAAGGACTGTGAACCTATATTATCAATTAAAGCAGAAAAGAACACTGTATACACTATAATTTAGAAGCACAATTTCAAGCCATGTCCAAACTTTTTCCATATGGAAGACAGAATTCCTGGTACTTCCCGGCTTGGATACGTAACATACCTTGAAGTCAGGTGTGCATGCGCAGTGACGTCATGGTCTGCCATAGAGAATCATTTTATAAAGTGATTTTCTATGGCCAACTCATAGGCGCATCAGATGACATCCTTTAAGGATGACATCACTCAAGGAAAAAGCCATGACGGTGCCAAGGGAAACTTGGTGGTGGAGCAAAGGTGAGTCATCTTTACTCTTGTTTTATTTCAATTTTTTTTTTTTTTTTTTTTTAAAGACCCTGGGGAGAGCCTCAACTAAATAGCCACATCAGGACTGTAGAGCTAGGAATACAGAAGTTGTATTCCTAATGCTGCAATGTTCCTTTAATTCTCATGTAACAGATGTGTCTTTCAAAAGTTATAAGAGTTTAAACTCCGTGATCTTTTTTGTTGTTTTTTTCTTTTTAATCTACTTTTGTAATATAAAACCTTGTTACAGTGCTTACCCCAACCCTGTAATTCCTTATTCGCGATAGATAGCTTGTATGAATTCCTTAAAAAAAGCCTACTTGGGTTTTATTACAGGTTTTGTCTTTTAGCGAAAAGCAGCAAAATATTTTATTAGAGCAGGGATCACATAAGAGGTTTGTCTTGTTGACAGGTGAGCTTATATATTGATGATTTTTGGTAGTACTACTGTAGGACTAGCGGTACTAATTGTACTAATGTGTTCTGTTTACACATTGAGAAGGAGCCTCTGCTGCTACCCAACAGTTGTGAAAGTTTGAGTACAAGCCTAATTTCTGTGTTTTATTGTAATGCATTAAGCTGTAAATCTGGAACCTAATGCTGGATAGTTATCCTGACATTTGCAGTCAAAAAAAGCCATACAAATGCATAGAGTGTTTTTCAAAACCATTGTGGGAAATGTGAGCATGTTATCAAATATCTCACCCCTGTGTTCTCATTCAATCAGTCATATGCCCTATGTGCATCTTGCATATGGCTTGTCCCGACATATTTAACCTTTTATCTGTGCAATGCATGGAGCACAACTCTGATACCTTTTAAAGTTTTAAAGGAGCAGTAATGACAAAAATAGTAATTGCTTAATTGTATTGGACATATATTTAAAAAGCTATAGTAGGTTAATGTGACAACTTCTCTGTATTCACGTGCTCAGATATAAAGTAGTTATTTCATCATTTTATGACAAAAGTGGAAGATGAATCCATTAGATTTTTTTCCAAACATACATTTACTTTGGATTTTCACAATTCCTGTAGTTGACAGTTCATGAAGATGTATATTTTCATCTATGAAGCAACTTTACATTAAAACTGTCTTAGAGCAAATACAGTATTTTTACACATCATTACAGACCACGAGAGCCCAATACAACTGTACCCATCTAATACTGCATTTTGAAATTCATTATATTTTGTTAATTGGATTAAGTTCCCTATTCGATAACCTTGGACACAAATATCAGCTTTGCCCTCCAAAGTTTTCTAATTGCCCAGCTCCAGTTCCCCAGTATTTAAGGGGATCTGCATGCACTTCAATCATAAGTATTTACTTTATTATTATTAATAATGGTTTTGCTTTTCTTTGTAAAGGTTCTAAGAAAAAAATAAAAATGTTAAGGCAGAATAACTTTATTAATTTGACTGTAAAATATCTCCTCTGCAGGATGTGCATTTGTGAAATATTCATCGCATGCGGAAGCGCAAGCGGCTATCAACGCCTTGCATGGAAGCCAGACAATGCCAGTAAGTCAATGACTTTCTTCTAGTATCTCATTGATTGTAAAGTTTGTCTTTCCATCTATTGTTAAATCCAGTGGTAGCCACTTTTATGGAGGGCGTGTTGGGAGATCTTGTCCATTAAAAGGATTGGGAAGCCAAACGTTCCCCCTACTCCACTTTACCCGTGTAGTTATTAATGATTAACTCCTAATGATAATTGCAATTTAACCAGTCTGATGGTTGTGGTAATATTAACAAAAATCTCAGCTAGCTTATTTGGACATAGAAAGTCCCTTGAGGGTCAAACATTGATCAAATGGCGTGCATAGATTGTGTATAATAGATTTATGAAGGTGTTATAGGAAATCACTCTGCAGCCAATTTTTGCTAGATGTAGAATTCTGCCAGAAGCTACAGGTTGGTCAATTTAGCTTTTAGTTATTAAAACTAAATACTACGTTACCCCTTGTTTATCGTTGAGCAATTTTCAGATTACAAGTGTCTTCAAATATCATGTCTTGTTACACATTGGGGTTCAACTCACAGAGTTATTTGTTACATAATGTTAATTACAGAGCAAAAAAAAATAAAAACACCCCAACATCTTTCTCAATGCCAGCATACACTGCTAGAATTCTAGGTGACAAAATAATTAACAAGTACATTTATAACCCATTCATATCAGATTAAGTGTCATGACTGCAACAGTATCATAGGATTTACCTAACCCCTTGTCCTGAAGGGGTAGTTTTAAGCTGTTCAGCATCTATTATTTTCTTCATTTTGGACAATATTTACTAAACTGTGAGCTGAGATGTACTAATGTGAGCTGCAGTATTGAGGCTAAAGCAGCCAGTTTAGAGATTCTATCTATTTTAATCTAACTTGATATGACTGCTATCAACTCCCCACAACTTACAACATAATGACTAAACTCTCTTATTCACACCACGAACCTCTGCCTTGTTTGTAACAAAGCAGGTGTCGTATGCATCATTAGAGAAAATCATAAAATGCTCAATTTACATTTTGCCCATAGTAGATATGTTGTGTTGTAAAACTGTCACGGAAGGATATTATGAAAGTTGTGCATCTTGTTTTAAAGCAGGTATTTAAAACTCACAAATTACACAGAAAATTACAGAATTGTGGTGATAACTTTTAGAAGCTGTAAGTGTTCCAGAATTGTCAACTTTATAAACCAGTACAGGTTTGCAATCACAATTTAAACATCTGAAAGAAAAAATACTTTGGCTTGAAATATTGCTTTTGTAAGTCTATTATTTATGCCTTTATATGGTGTGCTTAAATATTACTTTCCTTAAAAATAGACATAGTAAAATGTATTGCTGAATAAATAGAGAAATAATTTATATCCCAAATCTCTGTGGAATGCATCTGAGTATATTTTCAAATCCAGGAGCTTAAACTGCATCTCAAAGCAATCTCAAAATAAGCGTAACCTTCATTAATGTGAAACTATGTATATATGATTGCTTTCAATTATAGACAAAATATTTTAATATGGAAGTGTTTACACAAGTAAATTACCTTTTGCTGATTGTGGAATATGGATATATATACATTTTTCTCGGATATTTAATTCACACGTGGGATTATCCACTAAAATGGGAATCTGCTGAGAATTGCAAAATTTGGAACAAAACAGCAAAGTTGGAAAAATTCTCAATTTCAACTATTGTACCTGTTCTGTTATTTTGGCCTGCCTAAAATTTGAAATCCTTGTGTATCTCAATAAATTCCTGGTTTCCTGAATGTTGGATATAAATGTTGGTGGTTCTATCCATGGTGCTGAACTGTCTGTTTCTTACTACATTATTTGCCACAGTAGTGTAGATTGGATTAGCCGTATTAGTCCAGTAGACAAGATGCCAAAATACCAGAGTATTTGTTAGGTGTGATTTATAGGCACCCAGGACAAATAGAAGAGTTAGATAATCTACTAGTTGAGGAAATAGCTAAAATGACAATGAAGGGGGAAGTTATCATCATGGGTGAATTTAATCTTCCTGATGTGAATTGGAAAACCAGAATAGCTGCTTGTGCCAGGAGCACACATATTCTAAACTCCCTACTGGGATTGTCTCTAAAACATGTCGTTGAGGAGCCAACTCATAAAGAGGCCATACTAGATTTAGTGTTAACAAATTGAGATTTGGTATCAGATATTACTGTAGGTGAAAGTTTAGGATCCAGTGATCATCAGTCAGTGAAAGGTGCAGGTTGGCTGAGAATAGCCAGATAAATATCAGCCAACCTGCACCTTTCACTTCCAGACACATCTTCTGCTATTCATGACACCCCACTCCCCCTCCTCCCCCCCTTCTCTAACATCAGTTGCTTTAAGTGGTTCTGTCCATGTGCTGAACTGTTTTTTTACCATACATTATAATATGAATGCTGGTGGTTCTGTCCATGGTGCTGAACTGTTTCTTACCATACATTAGAATAGAAATGCTGGTGGTTCTGTCCATGGTGCTGAGCTATCTGTTTCTTACCATACGTTATAATATGAATACTGGTGGTTCTGTCCATTGTGCTGAATTATTAGTTTCTTTCCATACATTATAATATGAATGCTGGTGGTTCTGTCCATGGTGCTGAACTATCAGTTTCTTACCATACATTATAATATGAATGCTGGTGGTTCTGTCCATGGTGCTGAGCTATCTGGTTCTTCCCATACATTATAATATGAATACTGGTGGTTCTGTCCATGGTGCTGAACTGTTTCTTACCATACATTATAATACAAATGCTGGTGGTTCTGTCCATGGTGCTGAATTATCAGTTTCTTTCCATACATTATAATATGAATGCTGGTGGTTCTGTCCATGGTGCTGAACTATCAGTTTCATATTATAATATGAATGCTGGTGGTTCTGTCTATGGTGCTGAACTATCTGTGCCTTACCATACATTATAATATGAATACTGGTGGTTCTGTCCATGGTGCTGAACTGTTTCTTACCATACATTATAATATGAATGCTGGTGGTTCTGTCCATGGTGCTGAACTGTTTCTTACCATACATTATAATATGAATGCTGGTGGTTCTGTCCATGGTGCTGAACAATCAGTTTCTTACCATAGATTATAATATGAATGCTGGTGGTTCTGTCCATGGTGCTGAACTGTTTCTTACCATACATTATAATACGAATGCTGGTGGTTCTGTCCATGGTGCTGAACTGTTTCTTACCATACATTATAATATGAATGCTGGTGGTTCTGTCCATGGTGCTGAACAATCAGTTTCTTACCATAGATTATAATATGAATGCTGGTGGTTCTGTCCATGGTGCTGAACTGTTTCTTACCATACATTATAATACGAATGGTGGTGGTTCTGTCCATGGTGCTGAACTGTTTCTTACCATACATTATAATACGAATGCTGGTGGTTCTGTCCATGGTGCTGAACTATGCGTTTCTTACCATACATTATAATATGAATGTGGATTGCTCTATCCATGGTGCTGAATTAGTTTCTCTCATCTCACTGGAAGGGAAACATTTGGCACTCCAGATGTTGTGGAGTACATCTCCACTGATGCTTTGCCAGCATTATGTAGTGAACATAAATGCAGTTTATATATATGGTAATATTTTTTCAATATAGTATGCTGGTCCATTTGCATAATCACCTATAGTGCTTGTGTTAAGTAGTTAAATTTAAGAGGGTAATACAGTACAAGATGAGATCCCCCTGGTGTTGGCTGGCTTAGTAGAAACACCAACTTTTACAATGCATTGCCTATTGATCTCCAATGTATCAATTTTCTCTACCGCATTCAGAGCTTTTTATAACAGAATGCACCATGTTATATACTTGCATAAAAGCTTATAATAATGACATAAACTTGTTATAATAATAATAATAATAATAATTAAAGCAGTTATCTATGAAGTCCACTTATGTTTGCCCTAGAATTTTTTTTAATTATACCTAAATACATCCTTTGGGAATGGTGTGATTATATATACATTTACACGTATGGTGGCTGTAATTCAATACACATGTTCTGCTGAAATAATTAATGGAAGAAAGGTATATGGAGTTGACAAAAAATTAGCATTAATTTGGGAGCTGCAAATAAAATATTGAAAATCATCACCAAAATAAGTCACAGGCTGCCAACTGCAAAAACACACGGAAATGGAACATATCAACCACACCCAAATGGTATTTTCTAATGTTAAATTTAAAAAAAAATGTATATATTTTTGTTTTAGTAGTGGGAGACATATTCAATGATATACCTATAACAAAGTTAATAACTGCCTGTCTGTTAAGAAAAAGAAAGTTGTGATAATGGCAAAGGGAAGTAATTTATGTACGGGATCAATTTAATTTAATGTACAAGAACAGCATTACTAATGTCAGAACAGAAGAGGGTACTGGAGCTAACAAGATATTTAATATGTTTGTGGTATCATAAAGAAACATACATACTATGCTATATATAATATATATCTCAATGCAATATATATATATATATATATATATATATATATATAATATATAAATAAAGTAATAAAGTATATAAAAATAAAGTAAATGTTTATATATATGTATATATATATAACATAGAATGTATAGCATTTCTTTACAAAACCACAAACATATTAAATTGCATGTTAGCTTCAGTACTCTTTTCTGTTCTGACATTAGTAATGCTGTTCTTGCCATCGATCATGTGTGAGCCGTCGATCAATTGCAACAACTGGAATGCACTTACAGTCCGTCCATTTTTATCATAAATGTTTAGCACCATATAGTACCATAATTACTCCAGTCCATATTGTGCCATAAATATTCAGTTCCATATAGGGAAAAAAATAAATTTTTACACACAAACATTTAGGACTGGCAATCGTGTTACATTGCTAACCTCCCGTTAAATTGGCAGACTGTAACCATTCAGCTATTTGTATTTGATGTTTGAAATTAGCACTTAAATGAGCTTATTTCCTAAAACAGAACCAAAAGTCATAAAACACCAGCTATCATTTCCACGATAAATCACACATTGGCAGCAAATAGACTTTCATTTTCTGTTTATGAATTCTGGCAAATCCGTTCCCACGAGTGCACAGCTTACAAGTTTTGCTGTGTGTTTCCAAATTTGCTGCTGTTATATTCTTTATATCACTTTTTTAAAATGTAGTTGAAGCAGCATAATAATATAAAGTGCTGTGACAAATATTCACAATAATAGTGCTGCTGATACATTATTGTTATGTTTAAATCAGTATGATAATTAACTATCTTCCTGTCCTTTTTTCTGATTGTCTGTCTGTCCATCCACCCACCCATCCATCCATCTGCCTGTCTATCCTTCTGCCTGTCTGTCTGTCTGTCTACACACTTATAAATGGTCAACATTGCCCAAAATCAGGTTATTTGGGGTATAGCAGGTCTTATGGAGTGCTGCATACAACTATGAATCAGTGCTACATAGGGTAATTCATTTATAACCAGGGAATTATATATTAGGGAGCAATGTGCATTAAATGGAAAAGGGGACAGTACAGACAATTCCTAAAATATCTCGATCTTTTTTGCTTCTTTCTGATGTCCTATGAATATGATTATTTTTATTATTATTTTGTTGTTAAAAAAACAATGCCAAGGTATTCCCCAGCAAGGTACTGCGTGCTTGTTTTTTTTTTTTTTTTTTTTAAGAGGTAATGAGTGCTTCTACATATATTTGTTCACTGTCAGTCTCCTAGGTTACTGCTTTACTTAAACCTTCAGCACTAATAGGGTTAGAGTTATTATTTTGATACATTTTTAACATTATAGTTCCGTCTAGGGGTATCTTCACTCTTTCAGGACCGCTGACAATTCTCAAACTATATTGCATTATATTATATATACCTTTTACTACCTATATTTGAGAGTAATAAAATAATAATTCTGTAGACAAAATTGTCTTCGTATATATTAAAGGGACACTCCACTACCCAGATGAAAAAAAAAAAAAGTAAATGTTTAGTAGATATACCACAAATGGAAACTTACATGCGTTTAATTATATCTAAAAACACCTTGCGATACCTGCAGGTCTCTTGTCTGCAGCCTTAGCAAGCCCTCCAATGCAATCCCTACCCAGACTTTCTGTGGCTGTCCAATCACATACTTCCCAATGCAGCTCTGCGAGGCCGGTGCTTTCTTTGCTAAAAAATGTAATTGCAATGACCTAAAAACTGATGTGCAAAATGTAGATAAAAAATGTGAATTTGGAAACATTCCCCAACTTTATTACAGTCAAAGTATGTTTATTTTTACCTTAATTTTGTTGTTAGGTTTTCCATTCACTGCTATTTAGTATTTAGAAACTTAAAACAACTCGGCCATCTAGAGTCAGTGCACAATATCTAGGAACTGTTTAGTAAGTGTTAGATAATATTGTTCTTTATGTTTAAATATTATGATTTCTGTTGCTAACAGATAAAATTAAGCTATTGCCTTCCTCCCTTTCAGGGGAATTTGTCACTGCATGCTGTCCCTTTTTTGATTGTCAGCTCTTTGCCAGACTCATCGCCTATCTTGACCACATAATTAGTCCTGCTTCACACCTCTTAGTCACATAACAGGAATACTGGAAAGCTCAGTGAGTTGTGGATTAGAGTAATGGGATTTGCAGACAGTTTTTCCACATTGCTATAAAACTTTAAAATATTAAAAATACTGTTGTACACAGATTGAAATAAGATCTAAATACTTCAGATCTAAATAACACAAGAAATATGTTATATTATCGGAGTGGCTCAATTAGACGTGGGTGGTTATTTACTAAAACGTTATTGGTGATGAATTGACAACTGATTTGCAAAATTCAGGCCAACATAACCAAGATGCAAAAATAATTGCTTAATTGTGAAGTCAGATTTATTTCTTCCAACATAGCTGCTTTAGCCTAAATTCATCCAGTTTTGAACTCAGCACCGCTCACTGCTTAGTCGATAAACTCCACAGTAAAGGCACAAAGTTACAGCAGAAGAGTCGCACAGAATATTGTGGCACCTCCAAGTCACACATGGCTGGCCACAATAAGAGAAGAACATATTTTGTGAAAGCAAGACTTTATCATCTCCTCAATGCTAGTGACTGTACCAGCTGCTCAGCAGATGCCGGCGCTGTGCTCGCCCTCCCCAATTTTGGACCTGAAGACACAAACAGCCGCTTCTTGCGTGCGATCGGCCAGGGGGTGGAAGAGCACAGAATGTTAATGAGCTTCAGCAAACCCTGGGGTTCAGTTCTGAAAGTGAGAGCTCTGTCACATCTACAGGTGCCTGCTGGATTTCTCCAAATGAAACTGTCTACAGATTGTCAGCGGCACCACGTCTCTCTGCCACTCACTGCCCATGATACCAACAGGCGTGTGGCTCTGCTCATGCATGTGTGAAATTGCAGGGAGAGCATTCTTCATCTGTCACTTTAAAGGTGCAATGATTTGTAGTAAGGGATGGCTGCAACATACAGTCTGACAAAGAAAAATGCCTAGTAAGTAGAAGCGAAAGCTGTACGCACTAGGCTGACAGCTATGATGAGGCCATTGTTCTCTTTGAAGGGATATAATGCACTATACTGATAAAAAATAAATAGCATTAATATAACAATGTTTTAAAGAATGGCCCTGTCTATTGTATTATTCTTTATGACCTGTCTGGATTACAGAAAATGAGACACTCTGTCTGGGAGAGTTATAGATAGGGGAACTCTGTCTGGGGGAGTTACAGATAGGGGGGCACTCTGTCTGGGGAAGTTACAGATAGGGGGGCACTCTGTCTGGGGAAGTTACAGATAGGAGACACTCTGTCTGGGGGAGTTACAGATAGGGGGCACTCTGTCTGGGGGAGTTACAGATAGGAGACACTCTGTCTGGAGAGTTATAGATAGAAGGCACTCTGACTGGGAGAGTTATAGATAGGAGACACTCTGCCTGGGAGAGTTACAGATAGGAGGGCACTCTGTCTGGGGGAGTTATAGATAGGGAGACACTCTGTCGGGGGAGTTACAGATATGAGACACTGTCTGGGGGAGTTATAGATAGGAGACACTCTGACTGGGGGAGTTACAGATAGGAGACACTCTGTCTGGGGGAATTACAGATAGGAGACACTCTGTCTGGGGGAGTTACAGATAGGAGACACTCTGTCTGGTGGAGTTACAGATAGAAAACGCTCTGTCTGGGGGAGTTATAAATAGAAAACACTCTGGGGGAGTTACAGATAGGAGACACTCTGACTGGGGGAGTAACAGATAGGAGACACTCTGCCTGGGGGAATTATAGATAGGAGACACTCTGTCTGGGGGAGTTACAGATAGGAGACACTCTGTCTGGGGGAGTTACAGATAGGATACACTCTGTCTGGAGGAGTTACAGATAGGGAGACACTCTGTCTGGGGGAGTTACATATAGGAGACACTCTGTCTGGGAGAGTTATAGATAGGAGACACTCTGTCTGGGGGAGTTACAGATAGGAGACACTCTGTCTAGAAGAGTTATAGAATTGAGACACTCTGAGTGAGTTATAGATAAGGAGCCTCTGTCTGAGTGAGTTAGAGATAGGGGGGACTCTGTCTGGGTGAGTTAGAGATAGGGGGGGCTCTGTCTGGGCGAGTTAGAGATAGGGGACTTTGTCTGGGTGAGTTAGAGATAAGGGGACTCTGTCTGGGTGAGTTAGATATAGGGGGATCTCTGGGAGAGTTACAGTAGGGAGACATTATGTCTGGGCGAGTTATACATAAGGAGCCTCTGTCTGTGGGAGTTACAGATAGGGAACACTCTGTCTTTGAGAGTTAAAGATAAGGGCACTCTGTCTGGGAGAGTTAGATATAGGGGGCACTCTGTCTGGGAGAGGTAAAGATAATTGGCAATCTGTCTGGGTTAGTTAGAGATAGGGGGCTCTCTGTCTGGGTGAGTTACATATAGGGGTACTTTTTGGGGGTTTTACAGATAAGGGGCACTCTGTCTGGGAGAGTTACAGAAGGGAGACACTGTGTCTGGATGAGTTACAGATAGGAAGCACTCTGGGTGAGTTAGAGATAGAAGGCACTCTGTCTGGGGGAGTTACAGATAGGTGCACTCTGGGTGAGTTAGGGATGGGGGCACTTTGGGTGAGTTAGAGATAGGGGCACTCTGTCTGGGGAAGTTACAGATAGGGGGCACTCTGGGGGAGTTAGAGGCACTCTGTCTGGGGGAGTTACAGATAGGGGGCACTCTGGGTGAGTTAGAGATAGGGGCACTCTGTGTGGGGGAGTTACAGACAGGGTGCACTCTGTCTGGGGGAGTTAGAGATAGGGGGCACTCTGAGTGAGTTAGAGATAGGGGCACTCTGTCTGGGGGAGTTACAGATAGGGGGCACTCTGGGGGAGTTAGAGGCACTCTGTCTGGGGGAGTTACAGATAGGGGGCACTCTGGGTGAGTTAGAGATAGGGGGCACTCTGTCTGGGGGAGTTATGTCTTTGAGAGTTACATATAGGAAGGCACTCTGTTTGAGTGAGCTATGGCGAGGCACTCTCGGTGATTTAAAGAGAGGCACTATCTTCATAAGTAATAGTTATGCACATACATTGATCCTCAGACTGCTAACCTCATTATGGAATCCATAACATGTTATCAGAACAAGAATCATTCAATTTGATTCATTTTATAAAGAGAGACAAATGGAGGCTAAAACTACATTCTGCTAGATCCATTTCTTCCCTATTTAATGCCCTGTATAAGCGACCAGTTTTACTACCTTGACCACAAGCAGAGGCAACCTTTATCCATTTATGCCATGTTTTAAAAATCACATTACATTTAACAGCCTCTACAATAATTTTCTCTCTGCTGACAGTTGCTTTGGAGATGAAGAATTTGACCTTTTCAGATGTTTTTTAATTATGCGGGAAGCTCACAGGCTTCAAAGCTCTGAGACAGTAATTCCACATGATTTTATAAGGAAAAAAAAGTAAAACCTGTATTGCTAAACTGATCGACCTATCTATCCATAATATAATATTTTAATTATATAAATATAATATTAATGCTATATGCATATACTTCTAATATAAATATATTTAGAATTCTGTAGTTTGTCTTAATAGAAATGTTTACCAATTTCAGCCTTCTGGAGCAATTTCACGTTCTCTTTCTCTATTATGTGATTTTAAAGGGGCACTCCACTGCCCAAATAAAAATAATTTGAAATCACTGTTTAGTATATACCCCAATAGAAAACGTGCATGTATTTAATTATAACTTTTTCATTGGGGGTGTATCTTAAAGGGGCTTTCAAAAGCTGCATTTCTCTTGGCTGCTACCTTTGCAAGCCCTCCCCTTCTAACCACACCCAGACTTATGTGGCTGTCCAATCAGACTTCCCAATGTAGTTCAATGAGAACTTTTTACAAGGCAGCTGCTCTCGGCAATTGCTGCTCTTACATTTAGTTACATTGAGCTAACAGGACCTGTTTTTTTCTTAAAATCCAGGAGGGTGTCACTAGGTATATTCATAAAAGTGTCAATTTTTCATTGAAATTGTCCCTTTTTGCAAAATGAAAAAAAAGAGGACACACTCTTCACATAAAAAGCTTTTTAGCAAGCTAAAGTACTTTAGGGGTTTGGAGTGTCCCTTTAAGTTGTGTTCAACTTTTGTTACTAGTCTCCAAATAGGGTAAACCTCTGTAAAGTTCATTGGTGCAGTAGATAAACTAAAATATATTGATACAGCTAATTATTGTCTGTTAAATAGTTTGCTATTGGATCTGTGACTTAACACCTTAACCATTAGCAAGACACTGCCTGCTAATTAGGCTGCTATTGGCCGACTGATTTTCATTTACGTACAGTAACTATCTACCCCAGATTGATAGATACCTACTGATTATGACTCTCTTTGCCGTAAAAAAGGAGGATTACTGGAACACTCAAGTCTGAGTTGCCGAAGAGCTTGTTTGTACATAATAGCTCGTATTGCATGAGTTTGGCACAGGACAGCTCATTGTTTTGCATTGCACACGGTTGCAAGAACAAAGACATTGCATACATTGAAATTAAAGAAATTAAAAAAAAAACACTCAACTATTGTTATCAGTTACCTATGTAATACAATACATATACATAACCTGTTTTTGGTGTACTGAAAACTAACATTTAGCAAGCTAACTAGCTTTTGTAAGTTCTCTGATTTTTTTTACACTTTATTTTAAAATTCTCAAATCGCTAGTTGCTCAATGAATTTGCTGGCGCTATATAAATAATAATAATAATAATAATAACAATAATAATGAACATTTAACCCCTTAACGTTGTTACTGCATTCTATGCCATCCCCATTCTAATGAGCTTTAAAGCTGTTGCGGCGGCATAAAACGCTGTAACGGCTTTCAGCCCCTGCAGGTCCGCGGTACTTACGTCCACCGCGATCCTCTTCGGGAGGACTGTCTGTGCTGTCAGACAGCCCCCCTGCTGATGGGAAAGTAAAAAATATTATTACACATGTTAAAATAAATTAAATGTATTTATATATATATATATATAACAAGGGCTTGCACTCCTGGTTAAATTCTTAATACCCGGAGCAGGTCTGGCGAAATCATGTAGCTACAGTAGAAAGGACCGCACTCCAAGGTCTTTGTGATAGTTTTCAAATAAAATTTTACTTTTATTTAATCCATATAAAAGTCAACTTTTCAGCCCCAAACATGGAGCTTTCATCAGGACAAGAAATTTCTAAATGGCTTATTATCTGGTCAGCATGCTCACACCAGATTCCAACACTTGATTAAAGTCATGTAACCTAAGCACTGCAGTAGAATCTCCTGTAACTCACACTAGCTGTGCCTCATGCTCACTACAGTGCCCCCAACTGCCCTAACATACCAT